>NC_058132.1:283354553-283364984 GCF_016433145.1 Gracilinanus agilis | reverse complement strand
CTCCTCCTCCTCCTACTACTACTACTACTATCACTACTACTATCTGGCATTTATATAGTGCTTTAAGGTATGCAAAATGCTCTATGTTCATGTTTTAATTAAATTTCTGGACATGAGGGAATTCAAGGTACAGAGTAGGACTTTAGGATGAAGAGCTGAAACCAGCTAGAGGAAATCTAAAGAGAAACTTGGAGAGAAATCAATTGCATACATTTTCCCCATTGTATCAAAATTGGTTTTGAAACAGACTGTGACTACATATGCAAAGCAAAGTGGAGAACTGATACAATAATCTGAACAGTTCAAGCCAAAATACCATGTTTTCTTGAAACAGAGTGATTTTGTATTGTGTAAAGTACATTTAAATAGAAATTAGGAGACCTTGTTCTATAAAATCAATGTTTAAAATGGCTTACCTCATATAGAAAGGCCAATTTTTTAATTTGCCTCAAATCTTGTGAATTAAGGAACTAATGAAAGTAGAGACTAGATACTGAAAATCACTCCAACTAAAGAATTATTTTCATTATGTATTTGTTTTTACTGAAACATAAGAGAAATCACAAAATTTAAATCTGGGGAGACCTTCGACATTATCTAATTCAAATCCCTTAATTATACATGTGAAGAAAATGAAGGTTCCATAAGGGAAGTCACTAGCTAAACATAACACACCCAGGAGATGGCTAAGACAAGACTAGAATCCAAGTCTTTTGATTTCCTCCTTGTACAATGTTTGCTCAGTTCTTATTGGTAGATATATTCCCCAAACTTTTATCACTAAACTATCAGTGATCTTCAAATATTTTTCATCCTCTCCCATACTCCCTGTCATAACAGACTAGATAAAGCTCTCATGGAGATGCATGTGATGTGATACAGTCCTGAGAGTCTGTGATGAGTGAAGTGGTGCCTCTAAGTCAATCAGTTATACTCTGTGATCATCTATGTCCTTGGCATTGTAGGGAGTAAACAAAAATAGAGACTGTCCCTCTCTCCAGGGAGCATACAATCTCAGTGAGTAAGATGTATTATATACAACAAAGATTTGAAATAATATAGCATTCAGTTTTATCATTAACATAGCATTGCCTGGTGTTTCTAAGACTAAAGCACAAGGTCACATTTTTTTATTTTATGATCTTATGGAAGTTAATATAAGGTCTTTGAGGGTAGGGACTTTATGTTGCTATCTTTGTATCTCCAATGTCTAGTACATAGTAGGCACTTCATACAATATAAGCATATATATATATATATGTATAAGGCATGGGAATGAGCTGGCACAATTGAGAATACCGATCTCTCACTCTGTGCCTATGACATTTAATAATTGTTTGTAGAATTGAGTTGAATGTATACTTTGAAAGGCTATATGATATTGTGGAAAACAGATTCAGTGTTCAGATTAGGTTCAAATCCTGTCATTGAACATAACCTCTATGGTCTTGGGCACCCCTTGGTCTCATTTTTTTTGCCTAAATCAAATAAGGAAGTTGGAGTAGATTTCCACACTTTGCCATTTAATGTAAAAGAGAAACTTTCCTCCTTAATTTGAGCCAGTTAGTTCACAGAATAAAATGGTGCCTGGAGCCATGTTTGGTCAGTTTGGTTATAACTGACTGTTTTCTCCATCAATCCTTGCCATGTAATATCATTGTCACTTTATATGAATTCCAGAAGTTTGACATACCCAAAATGAAACTGGCCTGTCAGCCTACCCATTTTTATTGTTTGTAGTTAAAATTTTAACACACACAAAGATAATTCAGTTCTTTTCCATTTAGAGTTTAAAAATCAGGCACTATTCTTTCAAATGTAACCTGGTATATTGTGGACCCATTTTTCTCTCTTTTGAGACTCAAAGTGTAACCTTTGGTAGGGAAAATAAGTTTCTACTGTGTCACGTGATCAATAGATACAAGTACCTTCATTTTTTAAATTAGTCCAAGGCTATTTTCCTTTTACTGTTGTATAAACAGGGAATTGAAGGGCAAAATAGTTAAAACTTAATGCTATAGTGCTAATGTGGCTTTTAAATCACGTCAGCAGCAATCACTGCATTATAATTAACAATTTATTGAACCAGCAATAAAATGAACATCACATTACTTCTTAAAGCAGCAGAATAAAATGGCTAATAAATAGCATAAGCCAGACAAATTGCAGAGTAATAGAAATTTTCTTAAGATTTATGGTGTGCAAAAAGATGGATGTGCTATTAGTGGGAGCTCCAGTACTTGACAAAACTCTTTTACAAAGACATAGTTACCATGCATGTCAGAGTTCACAAGTCTAAGTGGTTTATCCAAATATCAGCTCTCTGCTATTACAGTGGAAAATACTCATTACAAGGTTTTGAAACTGCAAGCAATGTGTACATTTGCCAACATTCAAACTGCTACTGCCAAAAAGATACTAAAATATTTTATAAACTGTCAAATAACAAGTCTGCTAGCTTAATCTGAGTCTATTTTATACTTTACAGACTGTAAAAACTATTACATTAATTCACTTCCTACCAAACTTTTCGAAGCAGAGAAAGCCAGTATGGAGTCTCAACAAAGTACTCTTGGATTGCTACTTTAGTCCAACTTCTCCTTTTTTGGGAGCCACTGTCAATAGTTCTGCTGAAAGAAAAACACATCTTCCTGTAGTGAGCCAGGCCAAGGGAGTTGGATTACAGAAGGCAGTCATGATGAAGACAATCCACAGAAGCTTATCCGAATTAGAGAGAGAGATGATTCACCTTGTAACCTGTGCTTTTGATATTCCTGCTCCCAAGTTCTGTTGGGACAGCTTGAGTCAGGGTGTGATTGTCACATCCCCCATTCAGTATAATAGAGACTTCCTGGAACAGTTCAGCAGCACCAATAAGGAATATTTTGCAAGGGACTTCTTTGTTTCATTTTTTAAAAATTAAAAATATAGCTTTGTCTCTACTGAAAAATACAAATGCAAGATGTTTGCTCCACCAGATATTTGACTGATTAACATATCAGTAATGAGGATCATATTTTTATCCCCAAAGTGAAATGTATTCATCAAATATTCATCAAATATTCCAGGTCCAACTCTACATATTTAAAGTAAAACGTATAGTTAATATTTTTTACTAATTACTTGCTGAAGATGAGGGTGGTTGATTAGTGTGTATGTCACATTTTATTGATGTGTTTTCATATAAAGCCAGAGAATAAAGTAATGATTTACACACTTCATAACACACACACATACATGCACACATATGTGTGTGTGTATGTGTGTGTGTGTGTGTATATAGTTTAATTTAAAGAAGCAAAAGTGCAGTTTTCTGATGGGCCAGTGCAAATTTTGTCTCACATTTGGAGCCCTGCAATATTTTGGTTCTAAGGTGATAGCTAAAGTCTCTTGTATTGTTTCTTTCTAAAAGAGTGCCTGTGAACTCAAAATGTATTCACACCCAAATGCATATGAAAAAAAATATATTAATCTGCCTGTCCTAACGTGAAAAGCCAAGGAGTAATTTTTCACTTTGGAGTCATGGACGAAAGAAAGTTCAGCATATTTGAATGAAATAAGTAAAAAAAGAAAGACGACTAACTTGATAATATCCTGAGAGAGAGATAAGATTGTAAAACAAATCAGATTTCAAATTTTGGAGCCTTGAATGTTAGTTTAGGAGTCCAGTCTTTATTTGGAAGGTTTTAGAAAAGAATCATATCAGTGACTAAGAAAAATCATCATTATTATTTCCATTTTGCCAAGTAGGAAACAGTAAACTTACTTGCCTAAAAGAGCACATTACTCCCTGGCAAGAGCTGGGTCAAGAATAGGTATCTCCTTAATGTCAGTGCTAGGTTTTATTCCATGATTGTTAGCAGAAGTTCACATTTAGTTATTTCTTTACAATACCTAAGTTCAAAGATTTGCTTCTTACTACTCTTTTGCTCTACAATATGATAGTGTACAAATGTTCACATTTAACCATTTTTTCCCAAATCCTGAGTTCATTTGCTACATAGAACTCGATAATATCACCTCCTTGATTCTCAAATTCTTTTTATGTAAAATAACTAGGTGATGCCCAAAGTCCCTTCTGTTTCTAAACATTATGATTACAGCTAGAAAAAAGTCCAGATATATACTTACCTATCCATGTGAGTCTGGGTTAAAACTCCTGGGTTGCAGAATTACACATGTTATGTCCATTTTCTACTTAAGTGTACATTAAAATGCCTTTCGTTGGTCATTTAAAGCCCTTCACACCTGGCCTCAAACTACCTATTTATCCTTTTCATGTTGAACTCCTTTTTATTCTCGCTCCAATGTAGATTTCTCAGTATTCCTCAGAGAGGAAACTGCTTCATATCGTTATACCACTGCATAAGCTGCCCATTTTCCACATGCCCTGCAGTGAACTCCATCCTCATCTCCACTTTTTAATCCTTCAAATCTCAAGGTCAATATGCTACATGAGGCATTTCCTCATCTCCCAACTGTTAGTGAATCTATCTACCAATTACTGTATTTCATGTGCATGTGTGTATACACACACATACACATACACACAGGATATGTTTTTTGAGGACAGGATACATTTCCTTTTTTTTTTGAGTCTCACACAGTTCCTGCACCATAATAGTCCTTCAATAAATATTTGTCTATTGATTAATAGCCTTTTAATACTTAGTAGGATCAATTATTTTTTTTTACTTTCTATTTGTTGATGACCTAGAAACACTCCATAGCTCCTCAACTTCCACCCCAAATAAATTATAGGTGTGCAGATGACTGCTAAAGAAGGCTGAATGTTCACTCATCGACACAAGACTTAATATGTATGTTAATATATATGTATATATATGTATATATATGTGTGTATATATATATATATATGTATATATAATGCAGGTTTTCTAGAAAGCCCTGCCTGGAATATATCCTTCTTTGGTAGGAAGGGTAAGTTTCCCTCATCTTTTCTTTATTCCCTTTTGGAGAAATGCTTGTTTTATTCCTTGATTGAGGAAAGAAAAAATTAAAAAAAACACACAACAACAAAATGAAACATAAGAAAACAACAACAATAAAAAATATATATAGAACTCTGATTCACCTGGAGAGAATATGTACAATTAATTATTTTCAATCAAGTTATTCCACTCTGTATTGGAAGTGGTTGTATAAGGGAGGAGGTAAAGCCAGATACAAAGGGAATGGCATTTTTTTTCTGTTATCATCTTCATTTTATATTTTTCCCTTATCCCTGTATCTTTTTCCAGGTTATACATGTATCATCATGCAAAACATTTCCATATTGTTAATTTTCATAAGTGAATAATCTTAAAAAAAACAAAATCTACAAACATATACCCAGATAAACAAGTGAAAAATCTTTCACTTTCATCTTCATTCCTACTCCAACAGCTCCTTCTCTAGAGGTGAATAGCTTTCTTTGTTATAAACCCCTCAGAATTGTCCTGGATCTTTGTATTGCTGGGAGTTCCTAAGCCTATCACAGTAGATCATCCCACAGTATTGCTGTTACTATGTACAATGGTCACTTGTTTCTGCTTATTTCACTTTGCATCAGTTCATGTACATCTTTCCAGCTCTTTCTGAAATCATCTTGCTCATCACTTTTTACAACACAATCTATCACCATCATACATAATGCATCACAATTTGTTTAGCCATTCCCCAACAGCACATAAAGAACAGCTATAAATATTTTTGTACAAGTCAGTCCTTTCCAATTTTTTCTGAAATGGCAATCTTAATAGACAAGACATTTTATTGACTTAAGGTCCATTGAATAGTACCAATATTTATGTTTTTACGTGATTTTTATTTTTATGATGGTCTTTTTAGTTTAAATACAATTAAATAGTGTAGGAAGTTCTTTCAAGTAGTAGAAAAAATGCTAGATTGAGAATCAGGAGAGACCTAAACACCATTCTAATTCAAAAATAATTTCAGTCAACCATTAATTAAAAGCTCTTTCCTCATTTGTGAAATGGAATTAATAAAGGGCAGTTAAATGGCTCAGTGGATAAAATACAAGACTGTGAGGTAGAAGATCTTGGGTTCAAATATAATCTCAAACCCGTTTTACCTGCGTGGCTGACCCTGGGCAAATCACTGAATTCAAGTTTTCTAGTCCTTTCTGCACTTCTGCCTTGGAACAGATACTTAGTATCACTTCTAAAATGAACTTAAGGATAACAAAACTGGTATTAGGGTTAAATGATACAACTAATCTAGAATTACTTTATAACTATTCAGTCATTTCAGTTTTGTCTGATTCTTCATGATCCTGGAGTTTTCTTGGCAAGGATAATGGATTGGTTTGTCATTTCCTTCTCTAACTCATTTTACAGATGGGGAAACTGAAGAAAAAAAAAGGTTAAGCGACTTGCCTAGAATCATATAGTTTCTAAGTTGTCTCAGGTGAGATTTGAAGAAAAGAAGATTAGTTCTTGACTTCAGGTCTGATATTCTATCTACTGCAGTACCTAGATGCTCTTATAGTTTTTTTAAGAATCCTTAAAATATTGTTAACTCTTAGTTAGCTGTTCAGATATAGTCAAAGGCAATATTAAGGTATCACAATCAAACAACTTAAATCTTAGCCATGCCTTTACCCACAACTAGCTGTTTTACTTTCCACAAGTTCCTACATCTCTCTGGGTATCAAGTTTCCAAATATAATAAATGTGAAGCTTGACACATACAATTGTTAAGATACATAGCTTACCTATAGATGCTATGATTCTATTTGAAAAAATTACAATAGGAGCTCTTAGACCTGTAATGAGTGATATAACCCCAAGATGCCCATAAGTTTCCTGAATAAATAGGGTAAGTCAAGTATGTTTTGGGAAGGCCAAACCAGAGTACCATGAAATAAAGTTTGAAAATGTTACAGATTGGCTGCAAAGAAATGACCTTGCAATGAAGACCATTGACTTTATGCTATTTTTTCTCTAGTTTGAATACATTAGAGAACCAGCAGTACAAAAATGCAAAATAACAACTATATATAGATATACTCCCACACAGACTCTAAAGCTTAATATTTCACTGAACACCACATAGAAAGTCTGAATTAATATCCATAACTCTTCCACATCACTCATGTTTCAAAGAACTATAGCTATAGATTTCTTTAGCCTATATAGTTGTAAAATTAGCCAACAATGAAAATCTTCCTTTGATGCCACATAGCATCAGATTTCCTTATAGAAACAGTATGATGATTCATCCCTATTTTCATGCAGCAATATTTATAGAAATTTCATTGATGTTGATATGAATTAAAACGACATCAATCAGAACTAGAGTATAAATAAAAACCTCACTAAATCATAACCATTTTAATTTAATTTTAATTGATCTAACCCCTAAACATTAAGATATCAAGTCTCCTCCAAATAAAGGCAAGATATTAATAAGCCACAAGAACAGACAATTGCACTGTGTTTTCATTTTAGGCAAATTAAACAGATAATTTTTAGGAGCTTTCTTTATGCAAAGTTGAATGCATCTGTGTTATAGTGTATAAAAATCTGGCCTCAGAGTCAGAAAGAAAACTGAATTCAAGTCTTGCCTTCAACAGATGCTGGCTTTATAATTGTGGGCCCATTCCTTGATATTTGAATTCTCCAAGAAACAAAGATTATAAATTATAGAATATGTGTTGATCTAAAAATAAAGAGGAAGTTTTGTCACTGAGTTTTTTTATGCCAATGAAATTATAAGCCTGGTCCAAAAACAAATGTATTAGATGGTTAGAAAAAAAATACTTATTCATAAGGAGCTAACTTTTTACCAGGGGGAATATAAGACAGATAAGCCAATGCAAAATAATTTGAGGAGGGAACAATCATTAATAAATATAGTATTAGGAAAATCTCTTCATAAAAGGTAAAACTTAAAAAGACCCTTTAAGGAAATGAAAAATTCTAATAAGGTTTTCCAGATTTAGGGGATGCTCTGCAGCACTCCATTGGTGAAAGATGGAATGATCTGTTAAAAAGCAACAAATAGCAAATTTGATGAGCATGTGGCATCTAGAAAGGAGAGTGGCAAGAAATTTCTGGAAAGGTAGGAAGTAGATTCCATAGTATTTCCATTATCAAATTGAGTAATTTGTATCTTTTCTTGAAGCTCAGGGAGACACAGAAGGTTCTTAAGTCAGGGAATCTGTTTAGACTTTAGGAAGATCATTTTGGCATATTATTTTGACATCATTACTTGATATTTACTTTTCTAAAGGAAATAGAAAATAAAATTATTGCTCCCCCCAATGAAAATAGATTAAAACTCCATCATGAAAACTTAATCACTATATCTGTGAGACACTTAGCAGGTTTCTTTTTCTGAGCTTCTGTTTTCTCAACTATAAAATAAGAGTTGAAATATATGATCTCTTAGGTCCTTTTCAGTTCTTTATGATCCTATGAATTACTCATGGTCAAAGCATAATTATTGTATGGAGATAATATATTACTGTACATGGATAGAGTATATTATATTATGAATAATATATCATGTATGTGGATATTGTATATTACAAGTGGCCCTTTCCTGGGGTTCCATGTTACATGATTGCACAAAACTATATCCAAACTATTATAAACAGATAAAAACCTTACAAAAATCCCTCTGTAAGATGTTATATTGAATTTCTAGAATTATAACGTGGAGATTCTTTCAGAAGCATTCTTAAACTATTAAAATTAATCCCAACATTTTGGAGATCTTTGATATAATGAAATAATTTGTTTTATAAGTCATATTTTATAATGTCAATCACTTTCTTCAAAATTATCATAGAGTATGAATGTGCATTAATATTTAGTAATTCTGCATTTTTAAATGAATGTATTTACAACAATCATATGGTTGCATTGTTGTTATGCTGCATATTATTTTATATAAACAAAAATAAATGACAACAAAAATGAACAGAAAACATGATGATCCCCATTTTTAGAGCACCAAAGTTTAGAGGACCCAGAATTTATTGCATCTACTTCACAATACTAAAGAGTAACTAAAGAGGTTTATTAATGAGACTTAAGAATTAAATTCAACAAGCATTTATTAAATGTGAGTTATGTGCTGGAAAATACAAAAACAAAAATAAATGTTTATCTCTAAGGTGCTTAAAACGTCCAAAGATACCTAAAAGTAGATATGATTAAATTTGGGGTCAAAGATGAAATTGGATTGAAGAATAATGAATGCCTGAAATGCCTTTTGGTAGATGGAGCACTGAAGCTGAGACTTGTGAGAGCTATGGATACCAAGAGACAGAATTGAGGAGAGATAACATTCCATGGAAGGGGGGAAGCCTCTGAAAAGGTATGAATTTGGAAGATGAAATATCCTAATTCACATTCTCGTATAGGAAATAGTAAATAGACCAGTTTGACAGCCATATATAGACCATGAGGAAGATTGTGAAATCAGTGTAGAAATATAGGTAAGAAATATATTATAAATGAATTTAAATACTAACCAAACATGTTTGTATTTTATCTAAGAGGAACAATCAGAGGGAACTTCAACAGGGGAGTATCATGTTCAGATTTGTGCTTTAATTTAAAGGCATTGCTATAATTATACAGCATCTTAAATATATATTTTATTGAATCCCATCTTATTTATACATATGCAAATAAAATCCTGTTCCTAAATTACTTTAATTTCAAGGAACAAGAACATATTTTGTTTTCATTTCTAATGTAGTTAATTAGAACAGTAATATTCCATTAGTTATGTACAATTTGTTTAGCCATTTCCCAATTGATAGGCATCTACTTTGTTTCCAACATTCAGCTACCAAGAAAAGTATTCTCATACATATTTTTTTAACATTTATTAATATTCATTTTTAACATGGTTACATGATTCATGCTCCTCCTTTCCCCTTCATCCCCCCCCCACGCCCCCCCTACCCTTGGCCAATGCGCATTTCCACTAGTTTTGTCATGTGTCCTTGATCAAGACCAATTTCCAAATTGTTGGTAGTTGCATTGGTGTGGTGGTTTCGAGTCCACACCCCCAATCATGTCCACCCCGACCCATGCGTTCGTGCAGTCGTTTTTCTTATGTGTTTCCTCTCCTGCAGTCCTTCCTCTGAATGTGGGTAGCATCTTTACCATAAATCCCTCAGACTTGTCCTGGGTCATTGTATTGCTGCTGGTACAGAGGTCCGTTACATTCGATTTTACCACAGAATGTCAGTCTCTGTGTATAGAGTTCTTCTGGCTCTGCTCCTTTCGCTCTGCATCAGTTCCCGGAGGTCTCTCCATTTCGCCTGGAACTTCTCCAGTTTATTATTCCTTTTAGCACAATAGTATTCCATCACCAGCATATACCAAAGTTTGTTCAGCCATTCCCCAATTGAAGGACATACCCTCCTTTTCCAATTTGTTGCCACTA
>NC_058132.1:283144272-283349553 GCF_016433145.1 Gracilinanus agilis | reverse complement strand
CATGCCCTCTTTGTGTGTAATAGAATATTCTATTTTCTTATTCATTCAAGTTTCTCTTGGTGTCCCCTGCTATTTACCCCCTCTTTCCCATCCCCCACGCCATCTTAGATTATTTAGTGTTCCACCCTCACCCTGTAAATTATTCTTCTGATTACTATAATAGTGAAGAGTTCACTACAGAGAATTATACATAACATTTCTCTACATAGGATTACAGATAATTAGATCTCACTGAGGCCCTTAAAAAGGCAAATTTAAAAATTATAAGTTTTCTTTCTTTCCCCTCTATATCTTATTTACCTTTTCAGGTTTCTCTCGATTTTTATGGTTGGATATCAAACTTTCCATTTAGCCCTGGTCTTTTCTGTGCAAATACCTGGAATTCTTCAATTTTGTTGAATGCCCATACTTTCCCCTGGAAATATATAGTCAATTTTGATGGGTAGTTGATCCGTGGTTGCAGGCCCAGCTCTCTTGCCTTTCTGAATATTGTATTCCACGCCTTGCGGTCTTTTAGTGTTGAGGCTGCCAGATCTTGTGTGATCCTGATTGGTGCTCCTTGATATTTGAATTGTTTCTTTCTGGCTTCTTGTAAGATTTTTTCTTTTGCTTGGAAACTCTTGAATTTTGCAATGATATTTCTTGGTGTTTTCCTTTCTTGATCGAATGCCGCAGGTGTTCTATGAATCCTTTCAATGTCTATATTGCCCTCTTGTTGTAGGACTTCAGGGCAATTTTGCTGAATAATTTCTTTTAGTACGGAGTCCAGGTTTCTATTAATTTCTGGTTGTTCTGGAAGACCAATTATTCTCACGTTGTCTCTTCTAGACCGGTTTTCTTGGTCTGTCACTCTCTCATTGAGATATTTCATATTTCCTTCTATTTTTTCAGTCTTTTGACTTTGTTTTATTTGTTCTTGTTGTCTTGAGAGATCGATAGCTTCTAATTGCTCGATTCTAGCCTTTAGGGACTGGTTTTCCTTTTCAATCTTGTCATTTCTAGTGTTCAATTTGCTTATCAGTTCATTTGATTTCTGAGCCTCACTTTCCAATTGCAAGATTCTACCTTTTAAACTGTTATTTTCTTGCCAGATCTCTTCCATTTTCCTCAAAATCTCAATTTTGAACTCTTCCATAGCTTGTGAGGAGTTTTCCTTATTTGAGGAGGGTCCGGATGCTTGTTTGTTCTCCTCCTCTGTTTGCTCGGTTGTCTGGATTTTCTCTGTGTAAAAGCTGTCGAGTGTTAAAGACTTCTTTTTCTTGTTATTATTATTCTTTCTCTTCTGAACTTCCTGAGGCTGATGAGTAGCCATCATTAGCCCAGCAGCTTCTCAGATTTATCCTTGCGCTCAGTGTCTGTTCGCGATCTATTGGCTCCTGAGGTCTGAGTTCTGGTTTTTTCCCAAGGTCAAGCCCCCTGATGGGCCCTCTTGCTTGATCCTCTGCTGGAGGTTTCTTTACAAGTCTCAGGGTGCTGCTTCCACAGTCGTATACCTGTCTGCACTGGTTCCCCACTTAGGCTTTAGTTCCTGGCTGTGTCTGCCTCCACCCACATCTCTGCTCAGCAGGCACTCTGCAACCAGTGTCCTGCTCTGGCGCGCGCGCTCAGATTTCGCGTGCGTTTTTTGACTTAATGGGGTCCTAAGTCTTGCTGCTCTCAGGAACAGGTCCCGGAGCTGCTGATGACTCGATGGGTGCCCCAAACTTGCTCTATTTCTTTTTAGCTGGGTTCGGAGCTATAGATGAGTGTGGAGGGGGTGGGGGTGGGGCGGTTGCTCAGCCCGCGATTTAGTGAGAGCCCTTTATAGCCTGGAAATGTCTCGATTCCACGTACCTTCCACGCTGTGCCCTGTTGTGGGGTTCCTCAGGTCGTCTGGACTTGTTTTTATGTCCCCTTGAGGAGTTTTGTGTGTTTCGGTCAGGAGAGGTTAAGAGCTGCTTCTTACTCTGCCGCCATCTTAACCCGGAACTCTCTCATACATATTTTGAATTATATAGGAACCTCTTATTGATAGCATCCTTAGAGGATAAACCCAGTAATGGAGTCTCTGGTTAAAAGGGTATGGATAATTTAGTCATTTTATTGTCATAATTCCAAATTACTTTCCCAAATGGTCACCATTTCATACCTGTAATCACAATTGTGTATTATGTACCTATAATTTCACAAATCCTCTAAAATTGACTGTAGTTATTTTTTGGATGTTGTAATTTTTGCCAATTTTCAGGGTTTGAAGTAAAACCACAGAATTTGGGGGTTTAAATTTCTCTAATTATTAGTAACTTGAGGCATTCTTTTATTGATTGTGAATATTTTGTATATTTTCTTTTGAAAATGTCATATGATTTCACCACTTATCTATTTAGTAGTCTTATATGTACTTAGTAATTGTATAGCTTGTATTCCATACCCTTTTCAGAGACATTTAATATTTTTTCCCATTCGACCAATGATATTCTTTTCCTAAGTGTATTATGGGTTTTTTGGTGAAGTGTTCAATTTCAATTGGTCAGAGTTATCTATTTTATCTTTTGTAATTACTTCGATGTCTTTTTTGATTAAGAATATATTTATTTATAGCTGTGAGAAGTGCATGATCTTTTTGTCTTCTAATTTTTGTAAATAGTAAGATATTTAATACCAAGGTCACATATCCATTTAAAATGTATTAGGGAGCATTGTATGAACTTGTTATCTGAGCCTAATTTCCACCAGACTGTTTTCCAATTTCCTGTTACTTTTTTTTTTTTGAATAAGGATTTTTTCCTATGTAATTTATGTTTTCTACTTTATCAAATACTAGATTCTTGTTTCTGATTTTCCTTGTCTAGTATGATCCAATGATTTTTATTTTTAAACAAAAGCATGTCAGGGAAACACACTTAAAAAACAAACAAACATATAAAAAAAAAAAACACCTCATCTTCCATTTTACAGCCAATACCAGATTGGTTCCATGGCAAAAGAATGGGAAGGGTCTAGGCAATTGGTATTAACTGATTTGGCCAGGGTCACACAATAAGAAGTATTTGAGGCCAAATTTGACCCAGGGTCTCCTGTCTCATGACTTAGCTTTCTATTGCTATCTATTTGCCCCTATACTTTTGTTTTGATGGTTGCTATTCTATAATATAGTTTGAGATCTGGAAGTGCTATTCCCCCTTTGTCTCTAATTCTTCATTTTCATTAACATTTTAGATCTTTTGTTTTTTCCACATGAATTTTTTTATCAGGTTCTATAATGAATCCACTTGGTGATTTGATTGGCATAAAATTTTAAGTGTAAATTAATATTGGTAACATTATCATTTTTATTATATTGACATAGCATAGTCATGAGCACTGAATACTAATCCAATGATTTAAATTCTTTATTTCTTTGTGGATTACTTTGAGATTTAATGTTTCCAAGTATTTTGTATGCTTTGGTGGGTAAATATTCAGATATTTTATGAATTTTGTGATTATTTGGTATGGAATGTTGCTTTCTATTATCGTTTCTTGAGTTTTGTTATTATCATCTAGAAATGCTATTGATTTTTGAAGATTTATTTTGTAGCCTGGAACTTTGCTGAATCTATTGTCTCAAATAATTAATACTTTCTTCTGATTGCTCTTTTATGCTTCCATAGGATTTCCAAGTAAATCATATCATAAGCAAAATAGTGTTAGCTTTATCTCCTCATTACCTATTGTAATGCCTTTAATTTCTTTCTCTCATCTTGCTGTTGTTGGCATTTCCAGAACTATATCAGTTTATAGTAGGGTATTATTTCTTTATTTCTGTATTTATTGGATAATATTCTAGTATATCCCTAATGAGAATGATGTTTGCTTTTGATTTATATAATTTTAATGAAGTTTAAAAAAGGTTCTTATATATATATATATATATATATATTTATAACTTTTGAATGAAAGAGTATTATATTTTGCCAAAGACACTTAATTCATATGTTTAAATGATCATGTATTTTGTATGTTTTTATTTTTAAAATAATTATGTTGATTGTTTTTCTAATGTTGAACCATCCTTACCTCTCTTTAATAAACCTCACAGCCATAGAAAATGATTTCTTAAATAAATTATTGTAATCTGTTTGAACTTATTTGTTTACAACTTTTGAGTCAATGTCGATTGATATGTCGATACTGACACAGTTTTATTTCTGTTTTATCTTCCTCTGATTTGGGTATTAGTAATATATTTGTCTCAGGAAAAGATTCTGGTAGAGTGCTATCTTCCTCAAACTTTGGACATAATTTGGTAAGTATGAATCCTAACTCTTCTTCAAACATTTGACAGAATTCCTTTGTGAATTTAACCAGTACCGAGAGAGTTATTTATTTTATTTTTATTTTGCATCTGTGTTTGTTTATTTCCCACATACTCCTTAGTAGTTCCTTAATGGTTAGATCATTTCCTTTTCTGAAAACTGGGTTATTTAAGAACTCTATCCAGCTTTCTGATAATATGGGTATTTTATATTTTTGAAGGTGTATTTCTATTTCTGTTTCCTCAGTTTTATCATCAAATAACTGTGCATAATGTTATGATTATTGTTTTTATAGCTTCCATTTTATTGTGACCTGCCTATCTTATTAACTTGATTCTGTGCTCTCTTCTTTTATGCAGATTAACTAAAATATTTATTTATTATTTTACTCTTTAAAAAACACATTTTAGTTTTATTTCTCATTTCTATGTCTTTTCCCCTAATTTTTAGTACTGTTTTAGTCCAAATATTGTGCAACATTTCCCCCCAATATGGACCTTTGAAAATCTCATTTATACCATATTCAAGCACTTTCAGCTTTGAAGTCATAAGTTGTGTATTATTCACTTCAGCATACCTAAAAAGCATGGCTATCTCCTGGGGCTGATGGGACATGCCAACCAAATGCCTGTTTGTTTTGATATTCCGTCAAATGTGTAATAAGGGGGTAAACAGGCTGATATTAGGAGAGGTGGTAGTGCCAGTAAGTCTCCTGGGCCAGGGAGCCTACAACTACAGTATTTGTTGATTTGAGACAGCCAGGGATGTGTGGGCCTGAGCTGAGATGTCCAGTCAGGCTCCCTGCTGTCTGTTGGCTCCTTTAAGGTAAGGAGTGAGGAGCCCCTCCCTGCTGGAGAGAAAGCAGAAAACAACAGGAAGTGAAGCTGCCTCACTTCCTGAATAAAATGGATGCCTGTCCAATGCTCCCTCTGAAGTCAGGTGGTTGCTATCTTCCCTCTTCACAGCCCCTTAGCTCTGGATGATGTTATTAATAACTACAGAAGCTCACAGTGTCAGGCTAAGAGTTTATTAAAACACAAGGGGAAACTGAGGGAAGAGGGCAGAGTCTGGAGAAGATGTTGCTAAGGGTGACTGGCCAGTGCTGGCAGAGGGCCTCAGAAGGTAAGATCAGGCTGAGGGAACCAGCCCCTCAGCCAGGGATAATTCTACTGCCCTCCTGTTAAGTGGGCAAATGAAGTTGATGATTTGGTTTGGGGGTATCCCTGGCTAGGCTGACCTAATTCCTGCCCACATTCCACAACCCACCTCCCTTCAAACCACCCAGGGTCCCAAGGGGAAGTCAAGGAGTAGCTGGGTGTCTGGGTGAGATTAAGGAAATCAGAGCCTCCAGGTTGGTTCTCCAGGGGTATTTATAGTCCCAGCTCCAATAGTCAGGTCTTGAGACTGGCACTAGCTGGGCCAAAGTTCCATTCCCCTAACTGCCAGGATTGCCTAGGGTGATTTTGCGAATGCAAGAGATCTTGCATAAATCCTGCATTACAATTGCCACCATTAATACTAAAGGTGCCAAATAAGTGTTGATTAAAACTACTGGAAATGAGAAAACTAGAATGACTGTGAATGCTTGCAATCACAGCTGACTGGTGAAAACTGATTCCTTACATAATTTTAAGGTATAAAATATTACCTAAGGAAAAGTTACCATCAGGAGTGATCTTTCCTGTGCAGGAAAAGGGATGTATGAATGAAGAACTTGTGTTAGATTGTTTGAAAGTGGTCTGGGGTAGGCATCTGGCTGCATTTCCGGCTGCATTACTGTGCCAGAGGAATGCTTGTACCCAAGTCATTCAAGGGTCACCTGACTGAAAATGTGAAAAAAGAGAATTACTGAAATATGCAAGGACCTATGTAGATGTTATTCTGGAAGGAATGATGTCTAGATTACAAGTGTTAGGCATACTAATTAATAAGCCATTCAAAGATCATTTGAGGAAAGTATATAATGAGTGGATTTTGACTGGAAACTATGAATTTGCTATATTGGGAAAAATAAAGAAACTATCAGTCACTGTATTAGAGAACTGAATCAAAACTGCTTGGGACAAAATCTCCACTGAGTCCATTGTGACTGGATTTTTAAAATGTTGTATATCAAACAGTATGGATAGTAGTGAAGATGGTGTTTTGTGGGAAGAAGAGGGTGATAGCAATGACTTGAATAATGTTTCCACTTTGAGAGATGAGGAAATAGAAGAGGAAGGAGAACATGATTAAATATTGGAAGGTAGTTTCTCACAAGTATCTATAAAATTAATACATATTTAACAAAAGTGCTGGCATTGAAACTTCTTTAACTTGTTTTAGGACCCTCAAAAAACTTTGAATATAAAATGCCTATATTATTCATGAGCTAAGAGAAAGTTGTAACTTAAAAGGAGAAAATAAAATGGGTATTTCCTCTTTCTGAGTAACCCTTCAAAATACTTGGGATTGCACATTATGAGGGGTCCTATAATTTTCAGGCTAATACGGTGTAGCTTTTTTTTGCTTATTTTAGGGTTTTTTATTTGTGAATTTCTATTTTTAAATGCATGTTCAGTTTATTTATTTTTTTAATTTTGTTAATGTTTGTTTGTAAGGGTATGATTTTTCCTGCAAAAATTACTTTAGCTGATTCTAAGAAAATTTTTATGCATTATAACATCACCATTTTCTTTTACATTATTGATTATTCAATGATTTGTTCATGCTCATTTAATATTTCATTGTTAAGTTCCTATTTAGGTGTGTGTATGTCTTTTTTGGTCACTGAAAAATGAATATGCTAATCAACAAAGAATATATCAACTATTTCTGCCTTTTTACATTTGTTGGCAGTATATCTCTGCCCTTTATTGTAAATGGTGCCGAGAAATGATATTCTCTTGCTATCTCATTTAGAAGATGCCATAAGTCTTCTAAGTAATTTCTCATAAATTTGTTTGATTCCATATTTTCCTTTTTGTTTATCTTCCTGTTAGTCTTCTCTAAAACTAAGAGGGATATTTAAATCTCTTGTCACTATGATATCACTATCTATTTCATCTTGTATTTGAGAAAATGTGCCCTTTATAAATTTGGAAACTAAGTCATTTGGAACATGCAATTTTATTAATGATATTAATCTGTGGTCAGTTTCTTTTTTAATATCATATATTTTCCTTTTTTGTTTCTTTTGTTATTTTTTGAATATTTGTCTTTGCTTTTTTTGATAGCATAAAGCAACTCCTCCTTCTGTGATTCATTTGATGCATAGAATATTTTTTTAGCCATCCTATCATGTAGACTTTCAAACACTTAGAAAAAGAACTAAAGGGATACTTACAGTTATGGGATCATAAGGACCGCTAGATGGCAAAACAGATAAAGTGTCAATCTTGTAATCAGGAAAACTAGATTTCTGAGTTTAACTTTGACTTCAAACACTGCATGACCATGGACAAGTCACTTAACCCTGTTTACCTCAGTTTCCTCATCTATAAATATGCTGCAGAATAGGTTGGCAACGCACTCCAGCACTATCTTAACCAAGAAAACACCAAAAGGAGTCACAAAGAATCAGGTGTAACTGAAAATGACTGAACAACAAGAAAGAGAGATGATAAACCAGTAAAGAAGAGTAAGAAAGAACTATAAGGAAAGAGCAAAGTTAAAAGGGAATGATGTTAATAAGTCCCAGAAAAGAGACAATATCTCTATGGAAAGAATAACAGTACAAATATTGCAGGTAGAAGAATTAGGACTGAGATAATGCCCTTAAAGCTGGCATTATCTTTCCTCTTGCCTTTCCCAATGCTGCCCCTCCCCTCTCCTAAGTTTCTTATTATAATTAAATACATCATCACTATCCCATGTCCCTAGTCCAGCAAGCTAAGTTCCATGCTTAATCCTCTCTCTCTCTCACCCCAAGGCTCACCTCATATCAAATTTATGGTCAAGACCTAACCATTCTTTGTGACAACTCTTGAATATATTTCCTTCTATACCGGAATATTTCCACTATCCTGGTACAGACACTCATCAGCTCATTTTTGGACTATTGTGTCTTCCTGCCTCAACTCTCTCCATTCCAATTAGGCTTCCATTAAGTTACTAGAGTGATTATCCTAAAGTAGTTATCCAATCATGTCACTCTTCCAATCAACAAATTCCTATCAGTTCTAACCAAATATAAAATCCTCTTTTTGGCTTTTCAAGCCCTTCACAACCTACCTCAGTCTTTTTATACTTCATTATCTTCTTTTTTTAAAAACCTTTAACTTCTGTGTATTGGCTCCTAGGTGGAAGAGTGGTAAGGGTGGGCAATGGGGATCAAGTGACTTGCCCAGGGTCACACAGCTGGGAACTGTCTGAGGTCGGGTTTGAACCTAGGACCTCCCATCTCTAGGCCTGACTCTCAATCCACTGAGATACCCAGCTGCCCCCCTACTTTATTATCTTCTACCAGTGATGCTAGTCTCCTTGCTACTCCAGCCATTTCTTAGCTGCTGATGTTATCTCTGTTCTCTATGCCTGGAATATTCTCCATCCTAACTTCTTCTTATTTGCTTCCTTTACTTCCTTTAAACCCCAGCTAAAATCTTATTTTCTACAGGAAAATTTCCAACCTTTTAGTTCTAATGCCTTCCCTCTTTTGTTTTCTATTTATTCTGTATACTGTTCCTCTGTACATATTTCTTTGCTTATTATCTGTCCTTTGGACTGTGAATTCCTTAAGGGCAGTGTCTGTCTTTTTTCCTCTTTTAGTATCCCAATGCTTGATAAAGTGCCCAGAAAAAAGTAAGTGATTAATAAATGATTCTTGACTAACCAATTATTAATACTTTTTATAGAACTGTTTCAGTTGAATGATGAGGTCAGAATTCTAATTGTCACGGTTCAAAGGGTGAAGAAAAGGAAAGAAAGAGGATGATTGAGATAGTGATAATCGGTGGTATAGAAAAGCACTGTTGCTCAAAATTGTCTTTGTTCTTTTTTTAATTTTCTCTGATCTTTGTATTGAAAACGGATAGCAAAAATTGAGGAGATGCTCATGATAAATGAAGAGATAATAAGAATACACCTAGTTGCCTTTTTGAGTTTCAAGTCACTAGACAAACAAAATCCCAAAGCACTGAAATACTTGCTCATGTTCATCCTGAGCCACTATCAGTAATCTTTGAGTGATTATAAAAAGCAAAAAAGATTCTCCAGGATTGGTAAAGGCTAGAGGTTCTCACAGAGAACCAGGTCAAGAACAAATCAAGAGAAACTAGCTTCATCCTCTTTTTTTGATAGTTACCATATTGATAGATACGGGGAAATGGTATTTACTTTTATTTCAGCAATAAATAATTTGACAATTTCTCTCATGTTGTTCTTGTATGGAAAAATGAAAAGATTTGGACAGGATAATGAGTTAGTTTGATCCAGAACTGGTTGAATAATTGGACATGATGAATATTCCTTAATTATTTAATTTTGAATTATAAGGTGGTCACCACTGTAATGCCTGTCTTTGGCCATTAAAAATTGACATTTTTAAATATTTTACCAGTGTTTTGGATAAAGACACAGATGGCTTAACAAATTTCCAGATGCCAAGAGTTTAAAGGGATAACTAAAATGTTGAATGACAAAGATAAGATTCAAAGAGATATTGGCAGGATAAAATATTATTCCAGAGCTAATAGTCTAGAATTTGATTAAAAAAATTATAAAATCTTTAACTTTGATTAAAAAATTCACTTCTCAAGTATGAAATGGGAGACACATGACTAGACAGCATATTATGTGGGGAAAATGGAGGTTTTGTGGTCTTTATGCTCAAATTAACAATAATATGACAGCCAAAAAAGTTATACTATTTTAGACTGCACGAAAAAGGGCATAAAATCTGTTACTTAGTGGCAATTCTTTCTTGGTCAGAACACATTTAAAATGGTCTTCAGCTGTCATCATCACATTTTAGGACCTTTATTAAAGCCTTTAAAGATTAAAGGAGGACAACAAGGTTGACAAAGGATGTGGAGTCATGCCATATAAGGATTGGTTGAAGACTTAGGGATGTTGGGGGAAATGTGTTTGAGTTGACTGCAAGACAACAAGTAAGAGATATAAAAGAAACAATTAAGTGTGTGGGACTGTAGCTCAGGAGAAAGATTACAGCTGGATATAGATATGATTCATCTGCCCAGAGTTATTGGTTGGTTTTGTAGGGTTAACGAGCTCAAAAAGAGAATGTATAGAAATAAATAATGGCCCCAAACACTGAAGGCCACTATATTTAGGAAATTAGACATAGAAGATTATCTAGTAAAGTGTAGTGATCAGTCAAGTAAGCAAAAATCAAAAGGATAGTAGTATAATGAACCCAGAAAAGAAGATGTATTTGAGAGGAGGGACTAATCATGGAAGTATTAAAAACAGAGCATGAAAAAATGTAGCCAGGTTCATAATTTAAAAATTATTCTTTATTAATAGGAGACCAACTTCAGTTGAAAGAGTGAGGATAAAACCTGTTTTTCAAAGAACTAAAAATTAAATGGCAGGCAAATAAATGAAGACAATAAGTGATTGTTTTTTAAAGGAGTTTTTCTGCTAAAGGAAAAGGGCAAAGGTAGAAGGAATAACTTCTTTCAAATATGTAGCTATCAGAATGTGTGTAGGTATCAAAAGCTTTACCTCCATTCAGTAAAATATGCCATTACAGAAAATGCAGTATGAAAGTACCGTGAATTAAATATATACATCATGGGACTAAAATTCATATAAGCAACTGAGTTATTCAATGAAATGAATTTAAAAGTTCATCATAATAGAGTTACTTTAGAGCTTATAGAGTAGCACTATCTTGTAAGATAAAAATAGATTAAATATTAAAGAGAAGAGGGGTTTAATCGAGATTGACAAGAAGGTAAGAGAATAAAGGATGAATGGAGACATGTTGGGCTGGTGGTCACCACTTCTTCAGAGATTCAACTCACGCTATTGACAATATTTATTAAGCATTTACTTTGGGACAGGTATTAGAGATACAAAGAAAGAAATAGGATATTCCTTGCCTTCAAGAAACTTATATTGTCATGGAAATGAGGGGGTGTATTTTCAAATATTTAAATGTATGTTCTGTGGAAGATTGAATACATTTTTTTTCTTTCTGCTTGGCTCTGGTGGTTTGAAGCAGGATTAAAGAGAACAAGTTATAGTGAGACAAAATTAAGTTTGATGAAATGAAGAATTTACTAATTATTAAAGCTATTTAGAAGGGTGATAATATTGCCTTTAGAGGTAATAAGTTTCTCCTCCATGAGAATATTAAAATGCAGTATGGAAAACTTAGGTCTAATTGATTTTAAAAATCCTGACCCTTATCTTCCATTTAAGAATCAGTATTGATTCTAAGGCAGAAGAGCAGTAAGGGCTAAACTATTGGGGTTAAGGGATTTGGCCAGGTTCACATAGCTAGGAAGTATCTGAACTCAGATTTGACTAGGACCTCTTGTCTCCAGACTTGGTTCTCTATCCTCTGAATTCCCTAGCCAATCCTTCAGGTCTATTTTAAAGTGAATTCTCATTCACGTATAATTTGGACAAAATGGTCAACTAGGAGCAATACGTCTGACCAGAAAACTCCATACAATCAAGTAAGCAAGTATTTATTATTCAGGTACTTACAATGTGTCAGGGACTTTGCTTGGTCTTAGAATTGTAAATTTAATAAAAAGAAAATTCATACATACTCCCAAGCAATTAAAATCATACTGTGGGAAAATACATGCACGTATATAAGTATAAGAGTTAGAGCCCCTTAACACTATTTCAACTGAAAAAGTTATAGAACGCCAAGAGTGTGATCACAAACTTCTTAAATTCACTAACTACAACAGCAATTAACTCCTGGGAATAAGGTAGTTCAAAGCTGACCACGGTCCTGTAGAAGGAGTCTTTTGGACCCACTCAGGCAATTGAGGCTCCTAGAAAGCCTGGCTATTATGAGTGATGATGGAGAATAGACTGGCCAGGATGTTTTCCTGCTGGAGGAGGACATGGAGGTCTTCTGGAGGCAGGGATGTGGAGCTAACCTTCAGTGGTATTGGCAAGGTTAGCAGAATCACTACTCTGTTTATATTAAAGACATAGAAAACATCCTTCTGGGGACCCAGCATGAATCTCTAAAAAGCAGCAGTAAGAGTTTATGATGAAACAGGCCTCATCATTTGCAGACACCTCAGAATAGTAACAGGATACCGCATTAGAAATTATTATATGGAGGGCAGTTAGGTGATTCAGTGACTGAGAATCAGGCCCAGAGATGGGAGGTCCTAGATTCAAATATGTCCTCAGACCCTTCCTAGCTGTGTGACCCTGGGCAAGTCACTTAACCCTCATTGCCTAGCCCTTACCACTCTTCTGCATTAGAAACAATACTCAGTATTAATTCTATGACAGAAGGTAAGGGTTTGAAAAAAAATATTTGTTGTATGGAAATAAAGAGAGAAGTGGAAAATATATTGAGGAAAATTGTATTTGGGATTTTTAACAATCTTAAATTTTATAGTTATCATTTACCAACAACAAGAGAAAAACAAAGAATCATATAAAAGCCTAAATGTATAAATTTTGTTCTTTCCTGGTCATTGAGTATATCCTTTATTCCATTGTTGGTGGGTTTGGGATTTGCACTGGGAGATATCTCATTAGAAGCTCTCCATCAATATCTTCTAGGGTGAGTGACTGGGTCTCAGAACTTTTAAAGATGCAGGGGGAGTGATGGTGACTTAGTATCAGGGAAAGCTGAAACCATTCTGACAATCCTTTCCAACCAATCTTTAAAAATCTCCTCAAAACTACAGGAGTAAAAAAAAAAACAAAAAAACAAAAAAACAAGATGCTGCAAAGGGGCTCTCCCACTGAACACAATTGGAAAGGTAGGCACGCAGAATTAATGTTCACAGGATGAAGGAGAACCTGAAGCAAAACTGCACTCAGAAGAGTGCTGGCCAACCACCCCACCCCACACTATGCCAGATTCCAAATCTGGGTGTAGGCCAACATCGGGATCACAAGACCCAGAATACACCAACAAAAGAATACCTAAGACTCATCCCTTGAAGTCCCAGTCCCTGGTACCAGTCTACAGAAGTGTTTAGCCCTAGGCCCTTTCAAACCTGTACTGCTGTGGTGAAGACCTAGACCCAGAACCAAATAACTCCTAGTGTTGAGTGCTGTAAGCCAGCAGCAGAGGAGACAGTATTATCAGGTTTCAGAATTCCCAGGCCACAGGCTAAAGAAGGCTGGGAAAATGCAAAAATGGCAAAAGAAACTCCTAACCCTAAAAAATTTCTATGAGTAGAGTAAAAAGAGAAAAATAAAAAGAATAAAGCACAGAATCAACAGGGGATGCTGAAATCCAAATCATCACTTGCAAAACTTAGAAGAAAAAATGGAAATTGGTCTCAAGCACTAGAATAACTCAAAAAGGAATTAAAAAATCAAATAATATAGGTAAAAAATGGGGGAAAGAAATGAAAGTAATGGAAAAAGAAAATAACAGTTTAAAAAGCAAAATTAATCAACTGGAAAAAGAAACTCAAAGATCCAATGGAGAAAAGAGTTACATAAAAAGTAAAATGAACAGAAAAGGAGGATCAAAAGGCCATAGAAGAAATTCATCCTTTAAAAATTTGAATTGGGCAAATAGAAGACACTACCTTCAAGAGACATCAAGAAACATTAAGACAAAATCAAAATAATGAAAAAAAAATAGAAGAAAATGTGAACTATCTCATTGAAAAAATAACTGACCTAGAAAAAAATCCAGGAGAGACAATTTAAGAATTATTGAACTACCTGAAAGACATGTCTAAGAAAACTACCACTTATCACTTCTTCCAATAAATCCTCAAATGAAAACTCCCTGGAATGTTATAGTAACATTCAAGAACTTCCAGGCAAAGAAGGAAATACTATAAGTAGCCAGAAATAAATAATTTAAACATGATGGCACCACAGTCAGGATTACACAGGATCTGGCAGCTTCTATATTGAAGTGAAAAGTGTAAAAAGGTAAATAAGAAAGGTAAAAAATGTAAGGCTCCAATAAGGTCAAATTGAATATATTCCTATATGGAAAGATGAAAACTGTAACTCTAAAAATTGCTATCTTTATCATAGTATTTATGTATGTGTACATAGGCAGAGGGTATGGTAGTAATCTGTTATGGATGCTATTTAAAAATATTCTAGGGGTAAAAAAGAGGATTGTAGTAAGAGAAATGGGAAGAGAGAAGTAAAATGTGGTGGAAAATATCACATAAAAAGGTACAGGAATTGAATTCTATTACAGTGGAGGGGAGGATGAGAGTGATGACAAGTAATACTTAAACTTTACTCTCATTGGAATTGGCTCAGAGAAGGAAGAACAGCCATATACACTGGGGTATAGAATGCTATCTTACCTTATAGAGATGTAGAAGGGGGATAAGAAAGGCCATGATTGAGACTAAATAATATAAGGGAGGAAGAAGTTGGAGGGTGGTGATTAAAAGACCTATAGAGAAGTAGGAGAAAAATAAGAAGAGTGGTGGTGGGAAGGGGATTATTATGAGGGAAGTGGAATGGGGGGTGGGAGTGATTAAAAGTAAAATACTGGTGTAGGGGGAAAGAGTGAAAAGATAAAAGGCAGGTTTAAATGAGGAAATCAAGATGGAGAGAATACACAAATGGTAATCACATTTTGTAAATGTAAATGGGATTAACTCACCCATAAAAATACCATAAAATATTTATCAGAAACAGATTTGAGGTAGGTATACACACACAGAGTTACAGTAAGAGTCTGGACCAGAATCTATTGTGCTTCAACTGAGACAAAAAGAGCAGGAGTAGCAATCATGATCTCAGACAAAGCTAAATCAAAAATAGATCAGATTAAAAGAGATAAGGAAAGTAATTATATCTTGATAAAAGATAGCATAGACAATAAAGAGATATCAGTATTTAACATATATTCAGCAAAAAAGCATCCCTATTTTTAAAGAAGAAAATAAAGAGCTTAAGGAGGAAATACAAAGTAAAACTACACTAGAGGGAGACCTCAACCATAACCTAATAAATCTACATAAATCTAACCAAAAAATAAACAAAAAAGAAATAAAAGAAGTAAATGAAATTTTAGAAAAGCTAGTTTTAATAGATATATGGAGAAAATTGAATAGGGATAAAAAAGAATATACTTTCTCCTCAGAAGCACATGGCACATGTAAAACAATTAACAGTATACTAGGGCAGAAAAACTTCATAATCAAGTGCAGAAAAGCAGAAATAATAAATGCAATTTTTTGGATCATAATGCAATAAAAATTAAAATAAATAATAGTTTATGGAAAGGCAAATTAAAAATTAATTGGAAACTAAATAGTCTTATTCTTCAAACTGGTGAGTCAAGGGAAAAAATCATAGAAATAATCACTGATTTCATTGAAGAGAATAACAATGAGATAACATATCAAAATTCGTGGGATACAACCAAAGCACTACTCAAGGGAAATTTATATCTCTGAATGTTTATATTAATAAAATAGAGAAAAAGGCAATCAATGAATTGGGCATGCATCTAATAAAAAGCAAACTAGAAAAAAGAATGAGTTAAAAATTCCCAATTAAAGACTAACTTGGAAAGAAATTAATAAATTAAAAGTAAAAGAACTATTGAACTATTAAATAAGAGTAGGAGTTGGTTCTATGGAAAAAATGGAATAGAGAGTTTTAGTTAATTTGATTTAAAAAAAGAAAGAAGAGAATCAGATTGTCAATATCAAAAATGAAAGAGTGCTTTTACCTGTAATGAAGAGGAAATTAAAACAATTACTAAGAGTTATTTTGCTCAATTATGTGACAATAAATCTGATAATCTAGGTGAAATGGATGAATATTTACAAAAGCATAAGTTACCTATATTAACAAAAGAAGAATAAAATATTTGAATAATTCCTTGTCAGAAAAAGAAATTGCGAAATACATCCATGAAATCCTCAAGAAAAAAAGGGTCAGATGGATTCATAAGTGAAATCTATCATACATTTAAAGAACAATTAAAGAACAAAGTACTATACAATCTACTTGGAAAAATAAGCAAAGAAGAAGTCCTACCAAATTCTTTTTATGACACACATATGGTGCTAATACCTAAGCCAGGAAGACCAAAAACTGAAAAAGAAAATTACAAATCAATTTCCTTAATGAACATTGATGAAAAAATCTTAAATAAAATACAAGCTAGAAATGCTAGTATTAGCATTTAGAGAAGAAAAAGTGATTAAAGGAATTAAAGTAGGCAATAAGGAAACTAAATTATCATTCTTTGCAGATAATATGGTGGTCAATACTCAGGAGTAAGAGTTAGAAAGAGAAAACCCATTTAAAATCACTCGGCAAATTTCTGATCAAAGTTTCATTTCTCAAATAGATAAAGAATGAAGTTAAATTTATAAGAATCGAAGTAATTTCCCAATTGACAAGAGGTCAATGTATATGAATAACCAGGTTTCAGATGAAGAAATAAAGAAATCAATGATCATAGGAAAAAATGTTCTAAATTCTTCTTGACTAGAAAAATGCTAATTAAGACAATTCTGAGATACAAGCCTATAACTATAAGATTAACCAATATAACAATAAAGGAAAATGATAATTGTTAAAGTGAATGTGACAAAATTGAGGCACATGAATTGTTGGTGTTGTCAACTGATCCAACCATTCTAGAGGGCATTTTGGAATTATGCACAACAGGCTACAGATGAATGTATATCCAGTAATACTCCTACTGCGTCTGTATCCCAAAGGGATTTTTTAAAAATGGGAAAGGACTTGTTTGTACAAAAATATTTATAGCTGCTCTATTTGTGGTGGCAAAGAATTGGAAACTAAGGGAATGTCCCTCAATTAGTGAATGGCTGGACAAACTATGGTATATGATGGTGATGCAATACTATCATGCTGTAAGGAATGATGAACAGGATAACTTCAAAAAGTGCTGGAAAGACCTAGGTAAACTGATTCAGAGTGTAATAAGCAGAACCGGGAGATCATTATATACAATAACTGCAATATTGTGGAATGATCAAATGTGAAAGACGTTGCTATGAATACAATAAAACAATACAATGATCCAGTATAATTTTGAGGACTTATGAAAAAGAATGCTATCCACAGAAAAAACACTGTTGGAGAATAAATGCAGATGAAAACATATAATTTATCACTTGGTTTTTTTTGAGTATATGTTTAAGGGTTTTGGTATTATAGGTTATTTACACTTACAAAAATGAACAGTATGGCAATATGTTTTGTGTGATAATACATGTACAACCTAGACTGAATTGCTTGTCAACTCCAGGAGGTGTAAGGAAAGAGGGGGAGGGAGACAATCTGGATCATATGACTTTTGAAAACTTATATGAAAATTTGTTATTAAAATTAATCAAATAAAAACACAAAATAGTAAGATAAAATAAAGATGCGGGGCAATAGCTCAGAGTGCAAAAGTTACTTAAAGAAAATCTTAGATCCTTTGATAGTTCCTATGGTATGTTTATCTACTATATAACTTAGATCCTGGTTCAGTTGAATGGGAAGATAGATATGTATATTTATATTTTGCTTATTGATTTAAGGAACGTGTTGGAATGATTCACATACTCCCTCATAGCTAGTGTGTTCTCTGATTAGGATCAATATACTTTAGCTTTTCTACAGTGATTATGAGGCTTCCTAGGTTTTCATAAAAAATAGAATACCTTCTGTGTTCACTTAAACAATGATTTCTACTTTGAAGAAATGAAATATATTTAGGGGCTTTGATAAAAAATCATGTGCACTCAAAGTGTCAAAGAAAAAAAAACCCTTGCACAGGTTTGCAATAGATAAACTGGCCTCTTAAATATTTCCCTTAAGTCTTTGGTAAAATGCAAAAAGAAGGAAAAAAATTAGTCTAATGAATTACACATAATGATCTACCATGGAAGTTATTCTCTAAGAATACATTTTTCTTGTAATATTACAATAATCTGAAGTTAATTCTTTCTTTTCTTTTCTTTTCTTTTTTTAATTTTAAACCCTTAACTTCTGTGTATTGACTTATAGGTGGAAGATTGGTAAGGGTAGGCAATGGGGGTCAAGTGACTTTCCCAGGGTCACACAGCTGGGAAGTGGCTGAGGCCCAGTTTGAACCTAGGACCTCCCGTCTCTAGGTCTGGCTCTCAATCCACTGAGCTACCCAGCTTCCCCCAATCTTTCTTTTATTTTTAAATTTAGTGCTTTTTTAAAGATTCAGACAATTTTTTTTAGTTCTGCATTCTCTACCTCTAATGCACTCCTCCCCCACCAACTGGGAAGGTAAGAAGTGTGCTATCAATTATACATGTGAAATAAAGCAAAATATATTTCCATGTTAGCCATGTAGCAAAGAACAAAAGGGAAGAAAGAAAGGGAAGAATAAAGGAAGGAAGGAAGGAAGGAAAGAAGGAAAGGAAGGAAGTGAAAAAAGTATGATTTAGTCTGCATTCATACATCAACAATTTTTTCTGTAGAAGTGGATGAAATTTTTTCTCATAAGTACTTTGAAACTGTCTTGAATTATTGCATTAATCTGAATAACTAAGTCATTCACAGTTGATCTAATTATACAAAATTACTATCACTGTGGAAAATATCTTTTTGGTTCTGCTCTTTTCATTTTAAATCAGGCCATGTAAGTTTTCCATAGTTTCTTTTAGCACAATAGTATTGCTTCACAGTTATATATCACTTTTTTAGCCATTACGCAATCAATAATTCTTTGCCACCAGAAAAAGAACTGCTATAAATATTTTTTGTGCGTAGAATTCCTTTAACTCTTTCTTAAATACAGACATAATAGTGGTATTATGTGATCAAAAGATATGATCAGTTTTATAGTCCTTTTTATGCATAGTTCCAAATTGCTCTTTAGAAGGGTTGGGTCAGTTCACATCTCTACCAATAACTCATTAATATCCTAATTTTTCCACATCTCTTCCAAATGTATCATTTCCCCTTTCTGTCCTAATAGTCAATTTTATACATCAGAGTGTCTTAATTTGTATCTCTCCAATCAATAGTGATCTAATACATTTTTTTCATATGACTACAAATAGTTTTGCTTTTTGCTTCTGAAAAATGCCTCTTCATATTTTTGACCATTTATTAATTGGGCGATGAATTTACTCAAATTTTTCCTTTGTTTCCTGAATTCCTTTTAAACTTGGCTGCATTGGTTTCATTTGTGCAGAATCCTTTTTTTTATTTTAATGTACTCAAAACTAGCCATTTTATATTCTTTCCATTATTTTATCATAAATTCTTCCATTATCCTTAGATTTGATGTAAAAAAGTCCATTCTCCCTTAATTTGCTAAAGTTATCACCCTTTATTTATAAATTCCATATCTGTTTTTACATTATCTTAGTATATGATGTGAGATGTTGGTTTCTATCTAGTTTGTGCAAAACTGTGTTCCCAGTTTTCATAAAAGAAATGTTAACATATTGATTTCTTGTCCCCCAAACTGGAATCTTTGATTCATTACAAACTAGATTACTTTGGTCATTTACTACAATGTACTGTGTATGGGTGTTCAAGTATTAGCACCTTTGATATGAGGACTTACTGAGCCCTTTTGGCAATTACTCATTCACCTTTGGTGTCCATTTGGCACTTAAACACTCACCTGCAGCTACAAGAAGTTGTAGCATGTACAATAGTTATACTCTAGGAAATTATCTCATCAGAGTGGCTAAGCCAGGTTAAGAATAATCACTAGACCACAAAATCATTAATGTGTTAGGGAGTTTCTACCTTACACCCCAAGGATGTAAAAACTTTCCCTTGAAGAATGTGCAGACAAGAACAATTTGTATCTCTTACCATTAAGATAGCTGAAGCAGACAGTATGGCTCTCCTTAGCTTTGTCAGACAATGAAGATGCTAAGGTCATCTCCTGCTTCCTGGGCCATCACTAGTCATCTTGGTTTTTGTCCTGCCACTTGATTTTGGTGATCCTAAAAGAAAGAATGTGCAACTCTGCCTCACTAAAATCCAATTCTTGCAGAAGTAATTCTTTGTTGGTGTTGATCCTCTTTGAAGATTAAGGACAAAGAAAAATTGTGTACTAATCTGTCCTACTGACCTAACACTCTTTCTAATAAATTGTTTTTGCTCATTACCACTTTGTAATATTGTTTCATATCTGGTTCTGTTAGGCCACCTTCCTTCAAATTTTAAAAATTCACTTGATATTCTTAACCTTTCTCTCTTCCAGATTAATTTTGCTATTATTTTTTATAGACCTAAAAATAATTTCCAGTAGTTTGATTAGTATGGCAATGAACAAGTAAAATAATTTCAGTAAAATTGTCACTTTTATTATATAATCTCAATCTACCCATAAGCTATATATATATAATTCTCCAGTATTTTTGATCTAACTTTATTTATGAGTAAAGTATTTTTTAATCATCTTCATATAGTGCCTGGTTTATTTTGCAGATAGACTCCCAAATATTTTTATGGTCTATAGTTATTTTAAATGGAATTTATTTCTTACTCTTAGACTTTGTCAGTTAAATATTATATATATACATATACCATAATTTCATCTGTAAAGAGTAATACTTTTGTTTGCTTGTTGTATATTTTAATTTCTTCAATTTCTTTTTCAACTTATTGTTATAATTAGCATAGTAGAATATTGACTAGTGGAAATAATGGGCATCCTTGCTTCATCCCTGATTTTATTAGGAAAGTTTCTAGCTTACATTACAAATAACACTTTCTGGTGATTTTAACTAGATACTAATCATTTTAAGGAAAGCTCCATTTACTTCTATGCTTTCTAATCTTTTGAATAGGAATGAGTGTTATATTTTTGTCAAAACACTTTTAGCATCTATTGAGAATTATGATTTTTGTTGTATATATTACTGCATGGTGAAATAAGATGATAGATTTGCTAAAATTGAACTAGCCTTGTATTCCTAGAATAAATTTTACCTAGTCATAGTGTATGATCTGTGTGATATAGTACTGTAATATACTTGCTTCTCTTTTATTTAAAATTTTCACATAAATATTCATTAAGTAAATTGGCTATGGCTTTGCTTTCCTGATTTTGCTTTTCTGGTTTAAGTATCAGAAACATATTTGCATCATAAAAGGAATTTAGTAGGATTTTTTTCTTTGCCTAGTTTTCTAAATAGATTATATGATATTGCAATTAACTATTCCTTAGAATTTACTTAAGAGTCAATTTGGTCCTGAAGATATATATATATATATATATATATTTTAAATGCTCTTACCATCTGTCTTAGAATCAGTATTGGTTCTTAGATGGTAGAACAGTAAGGGGTAAACAATGGGGGTTAAATTACTTTCCCACAGTCACATAGCAATGAAATGTCTGAGGCTGGATTTGAAGCCAGGATTCCATCTCTGGGTCTGGCTTTCAATCCACTGAGCCCTGTAGCTGCCCCCAGGATATTTTTTATGGGCCTCCTTGAGGTTCTCTTTAATTTCTTTTTCTAAGATGTGGTTATTTAAATAAGTTATTTCCTCTTCTGTTAAACAAGACTATTTATTTTTGTAAATATTCATCCATATCATTGAGATTGTCATATTTATTAGCATATTTTTGGGCCAGATATTTCCCAGCAATTGTTTTAATGTGATCTTCATTGTTGGTATTTTCACTACTTATATTTTTCATCCTGTTAATTTGATTTTCTTCCTTTTTAAAAATCAATTTAACCAGTGTTTCTTTTACTGCTTTTTTCCTTAGAACCAGCTTCTAGTTTTATATATTAGTTCAGTGGTTTTTCCACTTTCTATTTTATTAATTTCTCCTTCAATTTCCAGAATTTCTAATTTGGTGTTTAACTAAGGATTTTGAATTTGTTTGTTTTTTTAAGTTTTTTTTTTTGTTGTTTTTTTAATTGCATGCCAAGTTCATTGATCTTTCTTTTTCTATTTATGGATGTAAGCATTTAGAGACAGAAATTTTCTCTAAAGTCCTGCTTTGGTGACATAATATAAATTTCTGTATGTTGTCTCACTGTTGTTATTTTCTTCAATAATATTTATTGTTTCTACTATTTGTTCTTTGACCACACTTTTTTATGTTTATATCATTTTGTTTTCATTTGATTGTTAATGTTTCCATGGTCATTTAACAAATGCAATTTTCATTGCATTTTAATCTGAAAAGCATACATTTGATATTTTTGGTTTAATACATGTATTTGTACGATTGTTAAGTTTTAATACTTGGTTGCTTTTTGTGAAGATGTTACTTACAGCTGAGAAGAATATGTACTCCTCTTTTAACATTTAATTTTCTCCAGAGGTTGATGTATTATAGAGAGGGGGTCATATAGTTTTTTTCTGTTGAAACACAAAAGGGTTTATTATCTTTAAAGGATGACTTGTCAGGAAAGTGGATCAAAGGAAAGCCCTAACAGTTGTCTCAGGAACCTCAGGTGGGGGAAGGGAGGCAAAGATGGAGTCTGAGTAAGGACCAGCCTTTAACTCAGCTTACAAATGCTATTGCTATCTAAAGGGAATAAATGATGATTGACTAGTTTCTCTATATCTAATATTGTCAAATAACAATTAACCCTTCACAGATTTGAACTCCTCTCTAATTACTCTCCTTATTAACTCCACAGACATATAAGGTAAGGGAGGGAAGGTAGGAAATAATATTAGGGAAGAAAGATATAAAGGGTTTATCCAAAATAATAATTTCTTAAGTAAATATATCAAAGCTAGGCTAAATTTCAATACTACAGCTAGGTAAGGAGGCAGCTTGGCTGATCAGACAACCTCCCTCCACGGGAGACCCTAATCAACTGACTTTTCCTCAAGATTCCAAATTCCTAACAGCTTTTGGAACTCAGCCAAAGCTTGACAAAAACTATATGACCCCCTCTCTATACTACATTGATCATATCTAACTTTTCTAAAATTATATTCTTATTTTAGCTTCTTGTTATATTATGGTTAGATTTATCTAGTTCTGAGATGGGAAAGTTGAGGTTCCCCACTGAGGCTCTTCTTCTTGGAATGTCTTTCATGACTTGATTGGTGGGTTTTTTCATTCTATTTCATTCTCTTCTTCTAGTATACAGGGCAATTTTCCTTGATCATTTCTTTTTTTAAACCCTTACCTTATATTTTAGAATCAATACTGTATATTGGTTCTAAGACAGAAGAGTGGTAAGAGCTAAGCAATGGGGGTAAGGTGCCTTGCCAAAGGTCACACATCTGGGAAGTGTCTGTGGCCAGATTTGAACCTAGGATCTCCCATCTCTAGGCCTGGCTCTCAATCCACTGAGCTACCCAGCTACCCCTCATTGATCATTTCTTAAAATATTATGTGCAGCTCTTTTTGTATGACTTTCAGATAAACCAATACTTCCTAAATTATCTCTCCTTGATCTATTTTCCAAGTTAGTTGTTTTCCAATCAGATACTTCATATTTTCTTGGATATTTTTCATTCTTTCAAATTGTTTGACTGTTTCTTGATGTCTCATAGGATCATTAGCTTCTCCTTAACCAATTTTAATTTTTAAGAAATTGTTTTATTCAGTAAGCATTTGTAACTCTTTTCCCACTTGGCCAATTCTGCTATTTAAGAAGTTCTTTTCTTCTATCTGGTCACTGCATTTCTAGTCTTGGAATGATAAGGGATCCAATCTCTAGTCTTTCCTCCCTGAAACCTACCTCCTATTAAAAAAAAAAGGTTGCCAGACTGAAGAGATATTTTCACCATACTTAGGGAACACAAAAATATACACATAAACCACAATTCTTTCTTTTCTTAAATCTCATATATGGTGCTTTATGTTAAGCAAATTACTGCATTCCTAGGAGAGAATCATAACTGACATAAGTGGAAAATTTATATTTGAACCACTCAAGGCATGTGTTTGTGGGTACATTAAGTCAAATGAATCATTAAAAGGAATCTAAAATATGTCACCTCAAAAAAGTTAATTCAATTTCAGTTTTTCATAAGGAACATCATTTTTTTCCTGAATTAAACATGTTACCATTCTTTTAGTTGAATATCAAAACACAAAAGATCATTTCCCCCATTTTTGTCACTTTCAAGAAATGATGCTTAAATAGTTTCTTTTACATTTTATGGGCAACAATAATTGACATTAATACTTCACTTTCCCTCTATATGAAATATGTGCCCAGAAGCATCATCCTCATTTTAAGAAGAGAAAATTGAAGTTCACAGAACATGAGTGATATTCTTGTGATCACACACTTACAAATCTACAAAGGCAGGATTTGAATCCAGTTCTTTTTGTCTACACGTTCTTATTCGTATAAAATATACAGCTTTTTGTTTCCTCTTTATGTTAAAGCAATTTTAAAATGTCAAAAAATGAAGATGATGTCTATTTTCTTAGGTTGAGATACTGTTTTTGGAGAATAGAAAGCAGAACTATTTCATTCTTATCATTCTACTCTTTTCCCTACCAAGGTAATGACATTTCATCTTATAGAAGAGTGGTAATGGGAATTGAAGTCCAAGGTAAATGAAAAGACCAAAATTGCCCCAATGTGTTCTTGTTGCAAATCCTAGATGAACTACATTTTATGATGCTAAATAAAGGAGAATATGTTTGACAAGTAACTTTCAAATAACTTTAAAAATTCAGAAGTGTAATAGATATCAAATTCATAGTTTGAAAAATTAGGAATAAGGTGAATTCTTCCATGCCCAGTTTGGTGACCTAAACTGACAGTCCTGATAAAATTCTAGACAGTATTAAAACAATTATAGGTAAGTACTTAAAAAGAGAAACAATGATTATTATGACGAAGAAAGTGTTACTCAAAGAACAATTTATTCCGGACTATTCCCATTTCATTTTTATAAATGGTTATTAGGCTGATATATTAGAAGCATTTGATACAAATTCTTTACCTGCATTTCATTAAACATAAAGATTCCTCAAAATATCTTTGTGGACAAGGTAGAGAGATGATGGTCTAATCAGTGATAAGCCTGCAATGCGAGATGTGGCCCCCTGAAATGTTCTATCAAGTTGCCCAACATTATTCCCAATCTGACGAATACAATACAATGAAACTTCAAAAGAATTGCCTTAGAAACAGACTGAAAGAGGAGCATTTCCTTTCCTTTGGCCCCCTCTTTAAAAAGTTTGTTCATCATTGGAAATAATACCACAGATTGATAGATTTGGAAGTAGTAAGTAGTATGACTAATAGACTGATGTGAATTCAGAATTTTTTACATAGTATTACAGGGCCTTATTCTCATTCCAGTTCTTTTTTCAAAAATTATATCAGCCCTTTGAATGAGGTAATATCTAATGCTTATTAAATTTGCAGATGATGTGAAGCTTCCAGTGATAAATAACATGTTAGATGACATTGGTTCCAAAAAGAGCTCAATAGGTTAAAATGATGGGAAAAGACTAATAAAAAGAATATGAATTATTATAGATTGAAAGTTCCATATTTGGATTAAAATAAATTTTATAAGTACAATATTTGGGAAGTGCGGCTAGGTAACAATTCATGTAAGGTTCCATTTAGGTATTTTATTGGCTTACAAGTTCAACAGAAATGATTGATGTAACATGGCAGCCAAAATGTCAGCATGATCTTGCTATATAAATGTATACAAAAATGAGTAGAGTGAAATTAGCTTTACTGTATTCTGCCCTATTTAGAGCACATCTGTAGACTAGTTTTCAATTATTATAAGCATCATATCTTATGGAACAGTAACTTGTGATTTTAATGCCTGGAGTAAGAACATTGGAAGGGATGTGGTTTCTCTAAGTGGGAGGAGACTTTAGAAGAAGCCTTAGCATTTAAGGTACATGGTAAGACAAACCATGAAACATGGAGGAAGAGAGACACCAGCATACTTTAGACCAGTGATGGTGGACCTTTTAGAGATGGAGTGTCATTCCCTTCCCCCCACAGAGACTGAGTGCTACATCCTTCCCCCACCACCACTCCAACCCACCCCCATTGTCACCTTCCCCACTCTCTTATCTCATAGAAGGGAGGAAGGATGTGCTCCCATTGGGCTGCTGGGGAGAGTGGTGGATGATGAGAGGAGCATATGGAGAGGGGGAGGAGAGTGGTATAAACACTCAGCTCTCCTCCAGTTTATGCCATGTTTTGAGCACTGCTCCCCTCAAAACAAGGTCCTCTCCAAACCAACCATGGGAATCACCTTTACCACAGACTCAATAGACTGAGGTCTATGCCATACCCTCATGCAGCATGTGACCACCAACCCCAGCACCTTACCCAAGACAAGGGGAAGGAGGAAGCCCTCCCATTGGGCTGCTGGGCAGAAAGGAGGGAGGGTGAAGTGAGGAATGTCCATAGGTGCATAGAGAGGTAGAGGGGAACAGATCCACCCTCATTCTTTCTAGTAACAAACTCTGGAAGGTCACTGCAGATTTGTCCACTGAGATGGTTCTGCATGTCTTTTTTGGTATGCATACCAAAGGTTTGCCATCACCAGTGATTGCCAAATTATTATCCATGGGCCAGATCCAGGCCATAGTTTTCCCGCCCATCACTGCCTTAAGCAATTCCCTAATCACTATGTCCCCACATCCAGATATAGTGATTAGGGAATTGCTTAAGGCAGTGATGGGCAAACTATGGCCTGGATCTAGCCCGTGGGGAATATTTTGCCCATCACTGCTGTAGACTGTTGCTGGAGAGGGTACTGTTAGGGGAGACAGTAACATGGATCTAGCTGGGAAAGAAATTATCTATAATGTTGTAAAAGCTCATACTATCACCTACCAATCATCACATAGATCCAGATTAGAGATTAGTAGAATGCAGTTGTAATCACATAGTGGCAGCCCATCCCCTAGAATGAAAAACGTGATAATCTGTATCCCTCAACATCTGAGAGAAGAGTGAAGCTAAAGGAAGACTTGAAAATATATCCTGGGAATTCTGGGAAGATGATGGCTTAGGCGGAGCAAATCCTTAAAGCTCAGCATCCTTATACACCGAGATAGAAAACAATGCACTTTGAGAAGAAAGAGGAACAAATCTAAAAACAAGACAGAGCAGGGGGAACCCTACTGCTGCACAACTAAAGAGGTATGTCAAGAAAAAGGCTTTAATTCTTGAACTGTCCAGTCTGAGGGTATAGAAGGGGAATCCCAAGACTCCTCCTCCACGTGCTGTATGGAGTCTCCAGTGGCCCCTGAAAACTCAGGGCAGGTGGACTGACCTGCCAGAGAGAGGGCCTTGCTGGCGCCAGACTCAGGGAGTTGAACACAGGCACTGGAGAGGCGACTAGAGGAGAAAACCAGAAAAACACAGCAAAAACACCAAGAAGAAGGAGTCTTAAAGAGAGCCAAACCTCAGACTGCTTGGCTTCCTCACACCAAGATAGAGAACCAAGGGCTTCAAGAGGAAAGAAAACAAGATCAAACACAAGGACAACTCAGGAGGACCTTCTGTTGGACAGCTCAGCTCAGTGAAAATGCTCCTTTTTGTCCCCCCACATTTTGTTTTTTTCTCCTCTGGAGGTTTAAGCCTCAGGGCAGTTTAAGAAGTACAGACTAATTCAATCAATACAGGCTAAATACCAACAATTGGAAAGACAAGAAGTCTTCAGAGGGCAGAGAAAGTAACTACAAACCTCCATTGCCAGCTGGAGGGAAGATCTTACATCAAAGATCATTAAATACATCTGCTCAAACTAGAAGAACAGAAAAGGAAAAAATATGAGTAAACAGCAGAAAAAGAGAAAAGAAAGTATAATTGACAGCTTCTTTCAAGGAAGTGAAAACAGAGCAAATGAAATAGAAATAGAAGAAGAGGAAGAAGTTCCAGCAAATTGGACACAGGCTTTGGAAGATCTCAAAATTAAATTAACTCAAGAACTTCAGGAGCTCAAAAAGCAATCAAGAGAGACAGAAAACAATTTGAAAAAGGAAATACATGAACTAAAACAGGAAAAGAAAGTCTTAAAAGCCAGCATTGGCCAGCTTGAAAATGAAGCAAAGAAGGCAAAAGATGGTCTACAAAGAAAATCCGACCAGAAGGAGAAAGATGACCAAAAAACTAGGGATGAAATTCAGTCTGTAAAAAATAGAACTCAACAATTAGAAACTAATGATGTCACAAGGCAGCAAGAATATATAAAACAAAATTAAAAAAAAATGAAAAATTTGAGGAGAATATGAAACACCTTATTGATTCAACCAAAGATGTGGAGAACAGAGCTAGAAGAGACAATTTAAGAATTATTGTTTTACCAGATCATAATAAAAGAAAAAGTTTAGATATCATCCTACAAGAAATTATCAGAGACAATTGCCCTGACATTCTTGAACAAGAGGGAAAAGTGGAAATTGAAAGCATCCACAGATCACCTCCTACATTTAATACACAACTGACTACTTCCAAGAATATTATAGACAAATTCAAAAACTACCAGACCAAGAAAAAAATATTACAAGGTGCTAAAAAGAAGTTATTCAGATATCAGGGAACCACAGTTAGGATAACACAGATCTGGCTGCATCTACATTGAAGGACCAGAAGGCACGGAACACCATTTCCCAGAAAGCAAGAGAACTGAGTCTACAACCAAGAATCAACTATTCAGAAAAACTGACTATATTATTTCAGGGGCAAGTATGGTCATTCAATAAAATTGAGGACTTTCAAGCATATATGTGTGTGTGTGTGTGTGTGTGTGTGTGTGTGTACACACAAAACTAGAGGGGGAAGAACATAATATAAAGAAAAATGGGAAAACAAACAAAATGGATCAAATTTATATTCCATAAAGAAGAGCATGGGGTTGTAAGAGGGAAAATTTAGGTATTTATAGATATATATTTAAAGTGTGGCTGCCAGGAATCAACAATTCAGGTTGATTCCGTAATTAAATCAGACCCAAGTCAGCATTGGGTTGAGGCAAGTTTATTTACAGTCAGGAAGGTAAAGTATAGGAATAAAGAGAAAGGGAGAGGCTAGTCCAGGCCAAAGGCCTGGACAGAGAAGAAGGTTAAAAGGCTAAATAAATGAAGCTCTAAGCCACAAGGCCCAACAGCCAGATAGGCTGGTGCCTGCTTAGGTAGAGTTTAGAAGCGGCCCAGTTAGGCCAAGGAAGTCAGCCTAACTTACCCACGTGACAATACAGAGTATAAGCGTTCTGTGGTCTCAGGAGCTCCTTCAGCACCAGGTTCAGAGCAGGAACTGCCTCAACAGGAAGTAACTAAGTTACTTAAAGAGATAGTGTCTTTCGTCACTTCCCGTGGGTCCACCTCTAATTCAAATGGACAAATGGCAGTCTCTACATTGATTTGGACTGCCCAAAGGGCAGTCCCTTGTTCTTGATTTATTACTTATTGTCACATGTGGGTAACTTGTCTCCCCTCCCCACTAAGGAAGGTGAGGGTGACATCATTTCTATGTCTAGGATGGGTAGATTTTTGCCTATGAATGAGCTAGATTTAATTCCATTTACACAGGGCCAACAGGGAAGAATAACCATACACTATAAGGGTAAAGAGGTTGGAGAGAGGAACTATTTAATATTTAAGTGCAGTGAAATCAACTTAAAGAGGGAATAACAATGAGATCCATTGGGGCAAAGAATTGATTCACGCCCTATAGAGAAGTAGAAGGGTAACAAAAGGACTGGTGGAGAGGGAAGAAACACTAGGAAGGGAGGGGAGGTGTAGCTTAAAAAGACCCTAAAGAAGAATAAGAGGGGAATAAGAAGGGAGAGGGGAGAAAGGGAAGTACAATTAGGGAGGGGATTAGGGGAACTGATTAAAAACAAAACACTGTTATAGAAGGAAATTGTGAAAGAAGAAAGTACAGGACAAGGAGAGAGAATAAAAATGTCTTGGAATACACAGTTGATAATTATAACTCTGAATGTGAATGGGATGAATTTGCCCATAAAACAGAAGCAAATGGCAGAGTAGGATTTGGAAACCAAAATCCTACCATATGTTGTCCATAAGAAACACAGAGGAGACAGGCAGACATACATAGAGTAAAAATGAAAGGATGGAGCAAAATCTATTGGGCTTCAAATGAGAAAAATAAGGCAGGAGTTGCCTTCATGATCTCTGACAGAACCGAAGTAAAAATAGATATGGTTAAAAGAGATTGGGAAGGTAACAAATCCTAATAAAAGGCAGCATAAACAATGAAGAAATATCAGTACTCAACAGGAATGCACGAAAGGTATAGCTTCCAAATTTTAAAGGAGAAGCTAGTGGAGCTTAAAAATGAAATAGATAACAAAACTATACCAGTGGGAGACCTCAACCTTCCCCTATCAGATCTAGATAAATCAAACAAAAAATTAATAAGAAAGAGATAAGTGAGGTGAATGAAACCCTAGAAAATTTAGTGTTAATAGATATATGGAGAAAAATAAATAGGTACAAAAAGGAATACACCTTCTTTCAGCAGCACATGGAACATTCACAAAAATAGACCATGTAATAGGTCATAGAAACATGGCAAACAAATGCAAAAAAGCAGAAATAACAAATGCACCTGATCATATCATAATGCAACAAAAATAGTTATTAGTAAGAATACATGGAGAGGCAAACCAGAAACTAAATGGAAACTAAATAATATGATTCTCCAAGATAATTTAGTGAAAGAACAAATCATGGAAACAATTAATAATTTCATTGAAGACAATTACAATGATGAGACTTCTTACCCAAACCCATGGGATGAAGCCAAAGCAGTTCTAAGGGGAAAATTTATATCACTTAGTGTTGTAATGTAGGATTTATGCAAGATCTCTTGTATTTGCAAAATTACCCTAGGTAATCCTCTTCAGTTAGGAGAACTGAACTTTGGCCCAGCAGGTGCCAGTCCCAAGACCTGACAGTATGAGCTGGGACTATAAATACCTCTACTGAACCAAACTGGAGGTTCTGATTACCTTGACCTCATCCAGACACCCAGCTACCCCTTGATTTCCCCTTTGGACCTGGGAGGGATTGAGGGAGGAGGAACATGGGCAGGAAATTAGATTAGGTCAGTCTAGCAACAGGGACAGCCCTAAACCAATTCATCAACTTCATCTGTCTAGTTGGTGGATCACATAACATCAGGACAGTGAAAATTATCTCTCGCTGAGGGGCTGGTTCCCTCAGCCTAATCTTACCTTCTAGGTCCATTGCCAACACTGGCCAGTCACTTTAGCAACAGCTTTTCCAGACCCTAATCCCTTTTACCTCAGTTTTCCCTTCTGTGTTTAAATAAACCCTTAGCCTGAAACTTTGAGCTTCTGTAGTTATTTATAACATCATTCTGGCCTAAGGAGCTGAAGGAGAGGGGAGAATAACAACTACTTGACTCCAAAGGAAGTACCGGGCAAGCATCCATGTTGTTGAGGAAGTGTGTGAGCTTCACTTCATGTTGAATACTGCTTTCAATACAGCAGGGGGGCTCTCCTTACTCTCCACCTTAAAGGAGCCTACAGATTGCAGGGAGACTGACTGGGCTTCACAGCTCAGGCTACATATCCTTATTAGTCTCAAATTACCAGCTATAGTAGTTTCAGGCTCCCTGGCCAGGTGACTCACTTGTACCACCAGCTCCCCTGATATCAGGCACATTACTCCCTTATTACAGTGCTTATATTAACAAATTAGGGAGGGCAGAGATTAATGAATTGGGCATGCACCTTAAAAAAACTAGAAAATGAACAAATTAAAAATCCCCAGATGAAAACTAAATGATAAAGACTAAAAATCAATGGAGAAATTAACAAAATTGAAAGTAAAAGAACTATTGAATTAATAAATAAAATTATAAGCTGGTATTTTGAAAAAAAACCAGATAAAATAAACAAAGTACTGGTAAGTCTAATAAAAAAAGGAAAGAAGAAAACCAATTTAACAGTATCAAAGATGAAAAGGGAGACCTTACCTCTAATGTAGAGGAAATTAAGGCAATTATTAAAAACTATTTTACCCAATTATATGGCAATAAATATAGCAATCTAGGTGATATGGATGAATATTTATAAAAATATAAATTGCCTAGATTAACAGCAGAAGAAATCGAATACTTAAATATCAGAAAAAAGAAATTGAACAAGCCATCAAAGAACTCCGTCAGAAAAAAATCACCAGTGCCTGATGGATTCATAAGTGAATTCTATCAAACATTCATAGAACAACTAATCCTAATAATATACAAATTATTTGATATAAAAAACAAAGAAGGAGTCGTACCAAATTCCTTTTGTGACACAAATATAGTACTGATTCCAAAGCCAGCTAGATTGAAAACAGAGAAAGAAAACTACAGACCAATTGCCCTAATGAACATAGATGCAAAAATCTTAAATATAACATTAGCAAAAAGACTCCAGCACATGATAAAGAGTATTATCCATCATGATCAAGAGGGATTTATACCAGGAATGCAAGGATGGTTCAACATTAGGAAAACCATCCACTTAATTGACCATATCAAAAAGCTAACAAACAAAAAATCACATGATTATCTCAATAGATGCTGAAAAAGCCTTTGACAAAATACAGCATCCATTCCTATTGAAAATACTTGAAAGTATAGGAATAGAAGGACCTTTCCTAAAAATAATAAACAGTATATATCTAAAACCAACAACAAGCGTCATATGCAATGAGGATAAATTAGAAGCCTTCCCTATAAGATCAGGAGTGAAACAAGGATGCCTATTATCACCTCTATTATTTAACATTGTACTAGAAATACTATCAGTAGCAATTAGAGAAGAAAAAGAAATTGAAGGTATTAATATAGGTAATGAGGAGACCAAGCTATCATTCTTTGCAGATATGATGGTCTACTAAAAAAATCCTAGAGAATCAACTAAAAAGCTAGTAAAAATTATCAACAACTTTAGCAAAGTTGTAGGATACAAAATAAATGTACATAAATCATCAGCATTTCTATATATTTCCAACACATCACAGCAGCAAGAGTTAGAAAGAATAATGCTATTTAAAAATCACCCTAGACAATACAAAATACTTAGGAATCTATCAACCAAAACAAACACAGGAATTATACGAATACACCTACAAAACACTTTCTAAACAATTAAAACTAGATCTATACAATTGGAAAAACATTGATTGCTCATGGGTAGGATGAGCTAACATAATAAAAATGACCATTCTACCCAAATTAATTGACATATTTGGTGCCATACCTATCAAACTACCAAGAAACATTTTTACTGAATTAGAAAAAAAAACTATAACAAAGTTTATTTGGAAGAACAAAAGACCAAGAATATCAAGAGAAATAATGAAAAAAACAAAAATGTGAAGGAAGGTGGCCTAGTGGTACCAGATATTAAATTATACTATAAAGCATCAGTCATCAAAACAATATGGTGCTGTCTAAAAGACAGAAAGGAGGATCAGTGGAATAGACTTGGGGTAAGTGACATCAGCAAGACAGTGTATGATAAACCCAAAGAGCCCAACATTTGGGACAAAAATCCTCTACTCAACAAAATCTGCTGGGAAAATTAGAAAACAATATGAGAGAGATTAGGTTTAGTTCAACATCTCACACCCCACACCAAGATAAATTCAAAATGGGTGAATGACTTGAATATAAAGAAGGAAACTGTAAGTAAATTAAGTGAACACAGAATAGTATACTTGTCAGATCTCAGGGAAACGAAATATTTTAAAACCAACCAAGAGCTAGAAAAAATTACAAACTGTAAAATAATAATTTTGATTATATTAAATTAAAAAGGTTTTGTATAAACAAAAACAATGCAACCAAAATCAGAAGGGAAACAACAAACTGGGGAAAAATCTTTATAACAAAATATTCTGACAGAGGTATAATTACTCAAATATATAAAGAGCTAAATCAATTGTATGAAAATCAAGCCATTCCCTAATTGATAAATGGACAAGAGATATGAATAGGCAATTTTCAGGTAAAGAAATCAAAAGTATCAAAAAGCACATGAGAAAGTGTTCTAAATCTCTAATAATTAGAGAAATGCAAATCAAAACAACTCTGAAGTATCACCTCACACGTAGCAAATTAGCTAAAATGACAAGAGGAGAGAGTAATGAATGTTGGAGGGGATGTGGCCAAATTGGAACATTAATGCACTGCTGGTGGAGTTGTGAACTGATCCAACCTTTCTGGATGGCAATTTGGAACTATGCCCAAAGAGAGCTAAAAGAATGTCTGCCCTTTGATCCAGCCATACCATTGCTGGGTTTGTACCCCAAAGAGATCAGAGATAAAAAGACTCATACAAAGATGTTTATAGCCATGCTTTTTGTGGTGGCAAAAACTAGAAAATGAGGTTATGCCTTTCAATTGGAGAATGGCTGAACAAATTGTGGTATATGCTGGTGATGGAATACTATTGTGCTCAAAGGATTAATAAACTGGAGGAATTCCTGTGAACTGGAAAGACCTTTAGGAACTCATACAGAGTGAAAGGAACAGAGCCAGAAGGACATTGTACACAGAGACTGATATACTGTAGTAAAATAGAATGTAATGGTCTTCTGTACTAATAGAAATGCAATGACCCAGGACAATTCTGAAGGCCTTATGTAAAAGAACACTACCCACATTCAGAGGAAGAGGAAACACAGGAGTGAAACACAGGAGAAAAACAACTGCTTGAACCCATTGGTTGATGTGGACATAATTGGGGATGTAGACCTGAAACGACCACACAAATGCAACTATCAATAATATGGAAATAGGTCTTGATAAAATGACACATGTTATGGGGGGGATTGGAGCAGTGAAGGGGAAAGTGAGAACATGAATCATGTAACTATGGCATTTTTTTCTAAAAAAATAAGATTGTAATAAATATTGGAGAAGAAAATAAAATAAAATGAAATAAAATGTTGTTGGTAAAAAGGATTGTGGTTGAGAATATCTGAAATGATAACCATCATGTATTCTCTTTAAAAATCTACTGAACTCCAGAGAGATTTGATGGAATATGAATATAAAATGTCACACATATTTTTTAAAAAATAAATAGAAAAAATAAAAATCTATTTAAGCCATGAAAAAAAAGAAAGAAAATTTATCCTGGAAGAAATGCTTTAAAAAATCGAGAATGATTAGCCTATTTAGAGGAAAGGATGATAACCACCTTTAAGTATTCGAAGACATCATTTAGGAGAAGAATGCAATTTTAGCTTGCTTTAAGGAGAAAAAAGAAAAAAAAGTTCTTAAAATTAGTTCTATACAAAATTTGGATAAATTCTCATCAAATTAATAAATTTGTCATCACTGGATGTCTTCAAGTGGCAACTTAATGACCATGTAGAGGGTAATTATTGTAGAGGGAATTTTTTCTTTAGAAAAGGTCAGAAAATATGGCCTCTAAGTTTTCTCAATTCTGAAATTTTAAATTCTACAAAATTGTCCACATAGGTTTGTGCTCATGTGTCTCTGTGTTTGTGTGTTTGTGTCTGCGAGTGTGATTAGATACAACTTTCTTGATCATAACTATTAAAGACTTCAAGGAAAATGGTTTCTGAAGTTGTTTTCTCCCACTTGATTTTGGCTAAGCAAGACTTAGATCAGGGTAAAATACAAATGTTGATGTTCCAAGTGTGGGAAATGCTAGACTTGATGCTAAGCACTTTGGTTGTATGGTTGAAAATTTCCCATAGATCTTAGGTTGGCAGTTTAAGTACACTTAAACTCACTTTTAGAGGTAAGTAAGTATGAAAGTATGAACTGCTACAATTTCCCTCAGTGCTCTAAGTCAAGCTTTCTGGGGAAGAATTTTACTGTTAAATTGAATCAGCTCTTCACAGTAATCAAACCAAAGAAATCCCCCAAATATTCCATAAGAGTAAAGCCTCTCATTTTGGTCTGCACAGTGCTCCTATTCTACAAAGCCATTTTCTTATCAAACTATAAATTTGGGAGCCACACTTGTATTTTAAGATGATATCTATGAACATTTTAATTCGGTTAAGACCAAAATAATGATAAACAAGGATAATAGTAATAATCCCTTTCCCCAAAGAGTCCTAGAAATCCTAATTTACCGACTGGTAGCTACTTTCACTAAGTAGAAATACAGTAATTTAATAATCTTAGCATAGCAGTTTTCACTAAAGAAAATTAACTAATTCATTATTGCTTATAATTTGCTGAGGCATAGCTGCCATATTTGTAAAATCAGCAGGTTCAGGGGGGAAATGCAAGTTTTTAAATGAATGTTCTTTTCCCCCCAAACACATAAATGATACAATTACTTAGCTCCCTCTAGTGCCAATTTCTAATATAAACTCCACAGTAATGACCATATTCACCATGTAATCTTGGAGCAAATTAAAAATTCACTTGGCAATAATTAACTGGTGCACCCCCAAAGGGTTTAGCAGATTGAGATGATTGGTTTGGAACTGAGTAAGATTCATCTGGTGAAACTATAACAAAGGAAGGTCAGACATAGGCTTTTGGCAACATTAAAGTGATGGTGACACTTTTCAAAATATCGTTGATATCCAAAATGTCAATAAAAAATAACAAGCAATGGGTGATAATAGATAGAGTAGCTATTTCACTTGTAGCATTGACCTTTGTATACCACTAATTCAAATATAACAGCCTTATTTCATTTGGTGGCTAGGGTATTCCTCTCACTTTGAACATATGACAAATATGAAATTCAGGGATAAAAGATGGTTAAACACCAAGTTAGAGGTGAAAACAAAAATTGAGCAATGTTCTTGTTCATTTTATGAACAGGGTTTTTCTATATATTCAGGCTCTTAGTTGAGTGAAATGTTCAATTTAATAAAATAAGTACCTACTGTACACTTTACCCTTTCAATCTTCTTCTACCATACATGGTTTTACATAGTGCTTTATCCTAAATCAAAAGTAACTTTCATTGCTTTACTAGTCAAGAATGTACTGGTGGGAAATATGTTCTCAAGAGAATACTTTTTTCAGGGACTAAAGCAAACATGAATGACATGAATGAAATTTCACTAATGAATGGTTCCTGACACACATTTTCTAAGGAGAATTTTAATTATTTCACAACTATGGACATTGGAATGAACAATGGATCTGGAGCCAGATGACCAGGTTCACATCTGTGTTATGACACTACCTGTGTGATCTTGATCAAGCAATTTTAATGTCTCTGGGCCTCAGTTTCCCCAGCTGTCAAATAAGGATGATAGACTAGATAACTTCTAAAGTCCTTTCCAACTGTATATCCTAAAATGTTTCTAATGAAAGAATATGAATTCACTGGATTTGAAACAAACAAAAAACCCAACATAGGCAAAATTAAGGTGGTTGTGATAATATTTAGCCATCTGTGCTGAGAAATCAGAAAACTAATAGTTATTCCAAATTAACTTAAAGAAATATCACTTTCTAAATCCCAAATAAATAATAATTACTCACACTTTCAGAAGACTCTAAGTCTTACCATACATTTTTCTAATAACTGCTAGGTATGAAAGGTCATGGATTTATTATTGTTCTCATGTGTATTTCATAGTTCATAGATCCCTTTGTGTCTGATGAGTCAAGTGATGTCGATAAATAACAAAACTGAGATTTGAACATGGAGTCTTTTATTTTGAAGGGCAGTCCAGAGTGCTAGATTAATCATTAGACTTAGAATCAGAAGGACCTGGGTTCAAATTCTATCTCAGATGGTTATTAATCATACAAGCCTAGTAAAGTAATTTAATCTCTTCCTTTTAATTGGATCAACATGTTAAACTCAACATTCATAACTGAAATTCTTATCTTTTCTGTCAAACTATGCCCTCTTACTAACGTCTTTATTTCTGCTGAAGGCACCCACTATCTTCTCAGACACAGGCTCATAGCCTAAGTGCCATTCTCAATTCCTCATTCTCTCACACTCCAATCTACTTCCAAAGTCCATTGATTTTTCCTTCACAGCACCTTTCATACACATCCCTTCTCTCCTCTGACAAAGCCACCACCTTGGTCCAAGCCCTTCCCAAGATATGCCTGGACTATTGTAGTTACATTCTGGTCTGTTTCCCAGCCTCAAGTCTCTTGCTACTCCAGTCCATCTTTTACTCAACTATCAACCATAAAGTAGATCTAGCCATATTATGCACACTATTTTTATATTTCAGTAGCTCCCTGTTACCTTGACATTCTCCACTGGCTTTTAGAATCCTTCCTTGCCTGTCTTTCCCTTCCTCCTCTCTTTTACTATACCTTCCTCATTCAGCTTTAAGAACTGTGCAGTGATACTGACCTCTATGCTTTTCCTCACCTAAGACACTCTTCTCTCTCATTTTCTCCACTTCTTGGCTTCTCTAGCTTCCTTCAAGTCCCAAGTAAATCATACCTTCAACAAGAAACCTTTTCATGCTTTCTTCTTTTAATACATATGGCTTTCCCCAATGCAGTTCATCCTGTGTGTGTATCTTGTTTGTACAATGCTACACACAGATTGTGTCACTTTATATCTTGCAAGCTTCTTGAGGGAAGGGACAATTTTGTCTCAGAGAAAAGTAGCATCACTCTAGAAATGAAATAAAGAAAGAGTATCCAGGAAGGATTGGTCAGTGATTATAAAAATTTAAGTAAGGTCTATTATGAGGACTCAGAAAAGTTAATCCATTAAGGGATTTTGGAGAGGTAGCCATAGAGAGAGCACTTTCTAACAAATGATAGCACAAGAGGTCAGATTGAAAAGGGCTGAAGAGTTAGATAAAGCCAAGGCAAAGTTTTTTTTTCTAATAATTAGAAATAGCTATCAGAAGTTTCTAGCTAAGTGAACACATTTCTTATTTATTTATTGTTAAAATGTGCCTTTTTGACAGAAGGAACTGTGACTCTAGATGATAGGATCATAGAATATTAATGCTGAAAGGGGCATTATTCTCCATTTGCCATCATTTTGTGGTCCCCTCTGGCTATATACCTCTTATCAGGATGTTTTGTTGCCTACATTGATAATTGAAGGAAATGTTAAATTTTCCTTTACAGAATGCTGAAAAAATTTTTTCCATCTGAGTTCATGGACTCCCCTAAAATCTTGGACCCCAGAGTCTCACTGTGCCTTAAAAACACAGCCATAAAAGAAGGTATAGGAAGTGCTTTACAGAAAAATAAACATTGTCCTCAATGAAACTAAAGTTTGATCTCCTCTTGTTCTTAGAAGGCAGATTTGAGATTTTAAAAAGAAAGAGAATTTAGATGAGAAATACAATCTGATGCTACATTAAAAAAAATTTCCCATTCCAAAACTGGGATATACTTATTATAGAATATTAACCAGCCATTATTAATGAGGACAATTTATAACATTAAGAGCACGAATATAGTTCTAAACAAAAAACAGACTTGAGCCCTCCTTTGTAGGTTTATTCTGCAGAACTCTAACATCCTGTAACTTTGAGTCATGCTAGAATGATACAATTCTTACATCTGAGAACAAGAAAATCTGCTTTGAAATCGTCCCACGTTTCACATTATCCCATATGAAAAAGTTCAAATTTTAAAATCTTGGCTAGGACCCATAAAGCAAAACGCCTCCAACCTCAAAGACTGTCTCTGCTTAGAATATTATTATTTAGATTTTCTTCCTAAAACCAAGGTACAGCAAGTAAGCTTCCTTTGGTTTATACTTCACCATGCTGTCCTATTATGCCACATGATCAATATAAAAATACATTCTTAATAAAAGGTTTATGCTAAAGCATCTACAAGCTGACATCGGTAATGAAATGGTCTTACTAATAACTGAGTGTGTTCCCAATAAACTGTCCTGATGAATTGATGGGCATTGAAACTTAGGGGGTTTTTTTTAGCTAAATGATGCCCATAATTCCTAAAATGCATGATATTTTTTCAATATAGCAGCAACACCTGCTGCTAAGTACAAAAATGATTAGCCACAAACGAACCTACTACAGAATATCAGACTGCATTTGTCCAATGAAGAACTAATGGGAATTATGCAGATTGCTTTTCATTCCCTGCTGAAGGCAACCAAGCTTCACATCAATAGCAAAATGAAAATATGATTCAAATATGAAACAATATGTATTGGAGACACAATTAAATCTATTTGTGATCATTTTAAAGCTTGTTTCTTTTTTATGTAATTATTTGGCAACAAAAACTACAAATAAAGGTTTATGGTATTTCCTCAGTACCTGAATGACTGAGTATTAATCAATTACAGACAGGATAGATAGTCACCTTATTCCAAATCTTATAAAGTGCTGAAATCTAGCCAATGGACAGATACATATTAATAATATGTCAGTTTTTCTCAATGCTTTATCATGACTTGATTTTAAATGTCTCTTTCCTTGAATCTATTTTCTATTGGCAACAGTGAAGTCACTAGTAGGTAAACCTGCCTAAGGCCATCCAAATACTTTGAAAATGAATAATCCATTTTTATGGTATAAGATACTAAGTTAATGCCAATGTTAAAGAAATGAAAATATAGCAGTTTTTAAATGGGAGGAAATATGAATTGAACGCTCTTAACAAATATATTTTTGTTTCCTTTATAGTCACAGATGGATGTCTTGTCAAACTTCTCGAATAGCTGTTGTTTGTTTATTTTGGCATTTTTCATTTTTATTTATTTTTCCTAGAGAACCTATTATTTTATTGGTATAAGTAATACCACAAGAGAAAAGACCTTCAATCAGTGTCCTCAGGTCCTGCTCTGGAAATTATATATTGCAATTTATGGGATCATTGAAAGGTTAAATAATAATAACAATAACAATAATGGTGATGAGCATAATGACAACAATAGCTAATGTATTACTTTATGTTTTGCAAAACATTTTACATATACCATCTCACTTGGAACACATAACAACCATTTGATATTGAAGCTATTACTATCCTCTTTTTACAGATGAGGAGACTGAAGCTCACACAGGTTAGCTGACGTGACTAGTATCAGATTTACTAAGTACCTTAGATTTAGTTCTTCTTGATTCCAAACCCAGAATTCTATCCATTGTGTCTCCTAGCTGCCTCATGACATGCCCAAGGTCATACAGCCATCTAGATTCAAAACATAAGAATTGAAACCAGTTCTTTACGACTCTATGAGCAGCTCTCTAATCATTGGTTCTGGTAGCATGAGGTAAATGCAAAAGAAAAAATTATACAGAAAAGATGGAGTAATATTATATTTCAGATGTTAGCCAGTTAGTTTTCATATAAGGAGACTAATTGAGTGACTGACTAAAACAGAAAACTAAAATATTTTTCAAGCTGAATATATTCACGAAAATCTTACTTCTATTAACTCAACATATATCTCTAACGTCAAAGATTTTAACACTAAACTTATATCATGCTGATAAGCAGCTCTAAGCAGATATTGCTAAGCCCTAACAAAATCCTGTCCAAGTTCCTACAATTATCTTTTCTTATGTATTCCTTCTTAGACATCAGCATTAATGGATCATGTCAAATTCAAAATTGATTAAAGTTCTATGAAGAAGGAGGTAGATTTTCAGGTCTACTCCAGGTTCAGTCTGCTCTTACCATGCACATTTATCCTGCATTGGAAAGACTTTTTATTTATTTATTTTGATAGTATATATTTAGAATTATATGAGATTACCCAAGCAAATAAGTATAATCTTATAGACTATAATAATGAAAAGGGATGGTTGATGGCGTCTACGCTTTAAATTTTCTGGAAAAAAACATGATTTTATATGAAACAAAAAAAGAAAGTGAAATCCACTGAAGAAAGGAGAAATTTTCTTAGATGGAGATGCTGCCAAATTAAGATACATGTTTTGGTTAATGTTAATTGCTAAGGAGTATATTCAGCAATTTTCTCAATTATTTTTTTACAGATCTTCCCCGTATAACTTCATATGTGTATTTAAGGGAAACTATAAAGTGGAGGGTTTCACAATGTAAGTATAATTCTGATTCAAGACACAAATCTTGGAATTTGCAGTTGTTCAGTATTGCTTGAAAGTGTTCTGTGAAGTCCAATTGAATCTAACTAAACACTGAAATAATTCATTTAATTCTGTAGCCATTCATTCCTATAATGGAAAGTTTTACATTCATTGTAGAGGGCAAGTTAGATTATTTAAATATACTCTTAATAATGGAGGCTGACTTTTAACTGGTTTCTGCAAACCAACATATTGAAGAGCAGTCGCGACATCAGTTTATTGGGCTTCCAGTTTAAACTTGTTAAGAAGCAAGTATTATTCTTCATTCTAAACGAAAGCACTAAGGAGAAATCATGGTCATTCATGGTGCCAATTCTGCATATGCTAAACTCTTTACCGGAACAACTCAACTGCAAGTCTGAGTAATTGATTTAGTCACATATTCAGAACTTTTGCTTCTTATCCCATTAAAAGTAGCACTAATGAGCAGTGACTGTGACCTTCCAGTGGGAAGCCACATGTGCCACAACCCCTCAATATTTACCACCCAAATTTAATCTTTTTAATGGACACCTTAAAAGGAATCTGATAGAAAATACTAAGAGCTGCTCCCAAACTAAAACACTTAGGGAAGATTTTGATTAATGCCTCATGATTAATCAATTGATTAATACAGTTCTCAATGCAGATGTTAGGACACTGTCTACTTTAATCAACCGTTCTGAAAATAGTGAAGACAAATGCTTTATTTTTGCATTTACCAAAAAAAGCCTTTTTAATGGTTATGTTAATTATGACACAAGCTTTATTTACCACATTAGAATTTTATCTAATGTTAAAATCTGTGTACATGGGAACCATTAATGAGATAAGTGATACCCTTTTAGCAAGGCCATATTTTAAGCATGGTTAAAAAAATAGCGTAGTTAGCCAAATATCCCTGCACTTTAGTCTTTAATAAGGAATTATTTCAGGATTATGCCATAATACACATTTAAAACCTTAAAGTTTTTTTTATTATTCTTTGCTAAGATGGTTTCTAATTTGTGATGATGCTTTCTACCATACTAAAACTGAAATCTTTATTCCAGTCAAAAATAATCACCCCGTAATTACCGTGACAAACTGCCCAAGCTGTATCATTGTGGCCATTTCGACTAATGATATTGTATTAGAATGCCGAGCAATAGACTTCAAATGGAAAATATAATTATGTGCATTAGTTTGTCTAAGCATTTATAAGATCACATATCCATCAGTTTTCAGGTCTCATAAAATAAACCATACATCACTGTCATTGCTAGTTTTGTTATTGGAAATGGGGGCCTTTACAAACTGAGCTCAAGACTTGTATCTTAAATTTTACTTATTTTTAAGCCACCAAATCCCCTATAAGTTGAACTGGAATAATTATGAAGGGATTTTCATTCATGATTGAGGAAGTTTGCAGCATAAACTATTTAACACTTTCACTACATAAGAGATAAGCATGGGTTTTTATAATTCAGCACACTCATGAGTAGAGCTGTAATGAGTATGAGTCCAGGAGAACTTTGACCCAGGTTGTAAACATACAAGGTTTTGCACTTCATTCTGAAAAGAAAAGTCATACTTACTCCCTAAAACCCCCAAAACTCTGACCACACCAAAGCTTGGTGCTAAGCCTTTCCTACTAGCCAGAGTGAGAACTGGACCATCTCTTTTTCTTGAGTGACTGAGTTCACCATTAGACTATATTCTGTACCACTGCCATGTATCTTACAACACACCCAATGACCTCAATAGATTTTGCTCTGGGTTAAAAAAATTTTTCATACCTATGTCTTTGGGTATTTGAATTAGGCTAAAAGAAGCCCATTGAGAAGCCACTGGAAAAAAGTGATCATTTTAAGATTTAATCATTTTATCAGCTTCTATAACTTGAAAACCATTACAGTAGAATAACCACATAAGAAGTTAAACAAGTAGAAGCCCGTTTGCAGAGAATATATTTTTTACTAAAATACTGAGTATTCTCATGAACTTTTAAAATAAAAATAATGTTGATATAACCCTTCCTTCGAGGTCTTCCAGTAGTCAGTAGATCACCTCTTCTCAGGTATGGTAGAATGGGGATTGATCCTTTTTTATGTATATTTGGACAAAATAGCTACTGAGATCCCTTTTAATTCTCAAGTAATTTGTCTCTGATTCTGTGACATTTTTCTTTCAAATGTTAGTAAGTTAGACTTAACAGAGGTGTTATTCATTAGCTGTGTGACTTTTAGCAAGTTAACATCTCTGGACTTCATCTTTCTTAAGAAATCTGTAAAATGAAATTGTTGAGCTAGGTAATCCCTAAGATCTCTTCTTGCTCCAAAACCATATATTGCATAGCACATTTGGGAAACATGTGATCCAAGGGTTCAAATGAAAGGGAACAATATTCTTGAAAGAATAAAATGTCAGATACTCCAGAACTAACACATACCTGTGACCCTAATCTCAATTCTTTATGCAGACAAGCAGCTCCCTTTTTAAACAGACTTCACATGGTACTCTATAAACAGGTATCCATAGTGTTTTTTCCTTCAGGAATAATGGTGTTACAAAATGCTGCATTCCACCCTCTTAAATTAGAGCAGCTGAACTTATCATGCTGTGAATTATCCTTATGTAGGAAGTGATAGAAACTCATACGTGATTTCTTCTCAAAATTGGATACCTATGCATGATGCTAAATCCATCCCTTAATATATTTTTGAGCATATCCAAGTCACTCTTCCACTAGTCCATGAAACGTCAATTCATCTCAAAGTGACTCGTACCCTATAGGCAGTCCAAAATTATAAATAATTATAACAATTTAATCAGCACGCTTACTATTCAGTGCTCACTATGTGTGCCAGTCACAAAGATAGAAACAAAGGGGGAAAGCATGGCTCAAGACCTCCAGGAGATCACATTCTAAAACATGGGACAGATAATACTCAGACAATTCTGTACATGCAAGTTACAGTCTAAATGGGAGATCATCTTACAAGGAGGGTGATGTAAGGGATCAGGAGTTGAAGGCAGAAGTGAAGGAAACAGAAAAGGTCTCTTGTAGAAGAAGACATTTTAGACTTGATTTTGGTCTTAAAGGAAGCCACAAGTCAGAGGAGAGGAAGGAGAACATCCGAGATCTGGGTGTAGGGGGACAATTAATGCAAAAGCATGGGATCAGAAATGTCTTGTTTGAGGAACAGCAAGCAGGCCATTTCACGAGGTAAAAGAAGGAAGTAAAATTAAAAAAGCCTAGAAAGGTGGGAAGGGATTGAGTCATTAAGGACATTAAAAGTCAAGCTAAGCATTTTATATTTGTTTCTAAATGTAAACGGGCCATGTATTAGATGTATATTTGAGAGATAATGGCATGGCCAAACCCTCTTTAGAAAAATCACTTTGGCAACTGAGTGGAAGATTGGACTCTAGTGTGGGAGAAACTTGAGGCAGATTGATAAACCAGAAGCACTAAGAAGAAAAAATCAATAAAAGAAAATTTGAGTTTATTTTGGAATTGGTACCAAAGATTTATCTAGAATTGAACTGTAGACCAAAGGAGTCTATAATCTCTCTTGTACTTTTTTTTAAGAGATGCACTATCATCTAGCTTTGCCTTCCCATCTTATTCTTGTCAAGTTGATTTTTCAACCCAAATGTAAATCTTTATATTTACTTCAAAAAATTTCATCTTATTTCATTTATTATAATGTTTTAGCCTGCTAAGGACTTTTCATATCCTATTTCTACCATCCAATAGTTTAGTTCTCTCTCTCCTAGCTTTGTGTCATCTTTGTATTTGATAAGCAAATCACATTTTTAAGTTAGCTGATCATATTCATTTCTACATATTATGATATTGTTCATCATAATTTATTTTGCACTAAGAAATGTCAATGGTGCTTTTTTGTCATTATATAATGAAATGATAATTGTTCAACTCTTATTTCTTCTTTTGTAAACCCTTACCTTCCATCTTAGAATCAATACTATGTATTAATTCCAAGGCAGAAGTTTAGTAAGGGCTAGGCAAAGGGAGTTAAGTGACTTGCCCAAAGGCACACAGCTGTGAAATGTCTGGGACCAGATTTTCCCAATATCCATTTCTGGGCCTGGCTCTCAGTCCTATGAACCCCTATCTGCCTCTAACTCATATTTATCTAAATTGTTTTGATGTTAACTGTCTCTAGAAAATCTAAGAATTAACTAAATGGCTCTCTTTATTTTAGCACTATTAAAACAGAATCTAATTAATTCATCGGACAGTTCTCTTCCAGAAAGTGTTATTTAACCTTTTGTGTGTGTGTGTGTGTGTGTGTGTGTGTGTGTGTGTGTGTGTGTGTGCATGTGCATGCACAAGACAGTAAGATAGGAAGGAAGATGTGATTGTTGACATCAAATACTGATCTCTAAATCTTAATGCTTAAAATGGCAATCTTAACTCCATGGAGATTAGCCACATTCTGTCCCCACTACTTTCCTAGGCTCTTCTTCAGTCTAGCTCTTAAGATACCTTATCAGAGAATCTAATGGTGCTTGGCAATAATGGCCTGGGACTAATAAGAGCTTGCCTTCCCTGCATCACTACAAGAAGATCATTTTCTAAAAATACTCACGGTCATCTGAATTTATCTTTGTAATGCTAGGATTGAATCTACAAGGTTATTTATTTTATTTATATAGAAAACTAGTCAACAAGCATTTATTAAGAGCCTACTACATTTCAGGAGATACTGAGGTTACAGAGACAACAAGAAAAGTCCCTGTCCTTAAAGAGTTTATACCATAAAATATACTTATTCAAAAGGCAACTGTGTCAATCTATGGTCCATCTTATATTATGTTTTAGTAATGATCTTTTGCTAATTTAGAGGGAAAATGTTGATACTGAAATCAATAGCTCCAGAACTGTGGCATACCGGGTATATTATCAACTTAAAAGTATTATTGATGTATGGTTATTGTAACTTATCTGCTCAAGTATCAGACTCATGCTTATTTTATTTCTTGATCATTGTATGTAATTGGTACTCTGTAAATCCTAACCACTCTCCAAACCATATGGTCAAGAGAATTCCTTTGCAGGGACAAATGGTCCTAGCTAACACTTATTAGACCACATTCTTTTACAGCTCACATGTTTGATTAACCTCCTCCACTTTGATAATGTGGTTGGCTATTGAACCAATGTTAAATCCTATACCATGTCATGTGTTCATTACATACCTCCCATTCCACATTCCTTGACACCCCAGTAAAAGTTTGGGAATACACACAACTCTCTACCACCATCAGAAGAGCAAGCACACTGAATCCCATGTTCCTGAAGCCATTGTCTCTGAGTCTTTATTCCTTCGTTGTATACTCTCTCTTTCTCTCTTTCTTTTTTCTTCACATCCTCCCTCAGTTTCCAATTCTACTTCTCAGGTGTCCACCCATCAATATATTAATGCATGGACACAGACAGGCACAAGAACTGACATTACAAGATTTAAGTTGGTTTTTCTCTGAAATGTGGCACAGTGGAAAGAGTTACTGCACTTAGTATCTGACTAAGGTATCCCAGAGTCTCAGATCTATTTTCTACCTGTATAACATCAAACAGGTTGCTTTATTTCTCGGGGAAAATATCCTCATCTGTGAAATGAGTCGGTTAAGTATATGATCTCTATGGTCTCTTCCAACTTTAAACCTACAATGTGTGCTTAGACCTCTAATAAGTGGTTTCCTGGACTCTCATCCTTGACCTTTTGGAATCCAATAGGATTTCTGCTCACATCAAAGATGTTTCTCAATGATAAACATTCCCTCTCTCAGTGGCAAATGTCAATGTGCCTGTGACATTCTCATGCTATGTTACCAATAAGTAACACTTAGCAAAATGCAGTCTCCATTGTGTTGTTTCATGTTTTGGCACTGTATACATTTGTCTATGCTTTCATCTCAAAAGTTGAGCGATACTGCTTGCTGTATTTGGGTGCCAGTGTAGATTTAAGCCATCCAAACAAGACTGTGTATTTGAACTGACAGAGAGTAAATGATTTGCATCTGGCATAACTGATGGTAGTGTCAAAACCTTGGCATACAATTCATCGGTAAACATATTCCACTGAATGCCTATCCACACATGCCCAATTTCCTATCAGGGGATGAGGCCAGAATATTGCCAGAACAATGCAAAATATTTTATACAGATGATTTGAGAGACTATTTTGCCCTGACGAAAGACTGAAAGAAGTGTTACTGCTTCCCTTTGGTGATGAGATAGAAGATAATTTCTCAACTTTCACTGCTGAAATTAAATTTCATGCAAAAATGCATTCCTGACAACTTGAGATTTGATGAAGTAGTAAGAAAAATCTAAATGAGACCAAGCAATAGTCTCCAAACAATCAAAATTATTAGTTTACTATAGAGAAAAAATTTCTGGATCTGTAAAGGCCTGTAGCATTGAAGTCCTTAACCCTTGGCATTTAAGAGGTATAGAATAATATGAATATATTTAAAATCTATATGCTTCTCAGTTGTGATAGCTCCTTTTAAAGGACTGTTTTGGTGACAAGGTTCAAATACTAGTCAATTTTCTTCCATTGTATATACATCCTTTTAAAACAGAAGAGAATGTTGAGATCAATAGTTTTTATTTCTTTATTCAGAATTAGTGTATTTGGACTAATTTGCCAATTCTTTTTGCAGAATGAATGGAAATTGGATAGCCTGGTTAGTTTATTTTTCAGTGAATTAGGATCTGTCCTATTTATCATCTATGGATTAACAAATTTCAAAGATTAGAATATACTAATGCACTTTTATAAGTAACACTATAATATAACTTTATTAGATGATTCAGAAGGCAATTTCAATCCTTTTCAATGTCTTAATCATTCTGAATATTAGTGATCATTATTAGTATTCTTAGTGTTCTTATACTATAAAACTATTTGTTTTATACTTTTTTGGGGAAAAAATGGAAATTTATTCTCAAAAAACAAATATGGATAATAATATTTCTTTCTGAATGGTCCACGTTTCCTTAAAAATAACCTTTTTTAGGATTTTTTTGGGCAGAATATAATGTAATGGTATATAAGACATTAAAAATGTATAACTTTGAAAAAAGAGGTAGATTGGTTTATCTAGTGAAAAATAAGAAACAAATGGACAAAATCAGTGGTATATTGGCATACCTGAAAAGCTTAAAAAATAGAAGACTTCCATAGTATGTTAGGAAGTTGAGCAGATACTCTTTGAATTCATTAGGAGAAAATATGGACAAGGATTGCTAAGACAAAGAAGGACAGAAAGTTTATAATACACAAGGAGAAATGGCACACTCATAGTGCAGCAATTATGTATCATACTTTGTAAAAACACATCAGAGAAGAACATATTTCAAATTCCATGATTTATTAATTAAATGGAAAATAGGGAAATCCAAGGCATATTATAATAATGATCATTATAGATGGCTTCCTTTGGGATTAACGCCAAATTATTTTTTAAAAATCAAACTATTGAGCCTAAGTTGTATTCATTTTGGAAATATATTCTGTAGTAGCTGTTCCTGAGGATAGTAGTTTGGTGTGGTCAATCAACCCTTCATGTTTTCTTAGTCTCCTGTAGTGAATGGCATGTATGTCCATAGTAAAGAAAAAAATTTTTTTTTTTACTGGTGCCCAAAGGAGATTCAGGAACATTTAAATTGTTACAAATAAAAGCAACCACAACAACAATGTATGAAGTTCAAATGTTACATTCCTTTGTCCTGGTATTTTATACTTGTGCTCTTGGGACTTCTGCTATACACAAAGATGTCACTGCTTTCAGTGTACTTGCAAGTCTCTCTTTTTTTTTTTTTTACACTATGGCAAACTTAAGGGTGTGATTGCTACCTATTGCTGAAATGGATAGAAATCTTCCCCAGAGGGTATTTTTTAAGGTAGGAAGTACTACTCCCTTCTCTAATTCCCCCAAAGATCTCACTCAGAAATCTAAAATGTAGAGAGTATTTTTATTTGGTTTTGGTTTTGAGTTTTTTTTCTTTTCTTTTCAGACTCCTCTTTGGTTAAAAATGGTAAAGCCAATTGATTATTTTTATCTGAATAATGTAGAGATATTTGACTCCTGCCTTCTTTATAAATAAAATTAATTTAGAAATGGCATTATCAAAGCCAGGCATTCTTTTCAGACTAAGAATTCCAGATGTTTTTAGTCGCTGTCTATGACATTTCCACAATCAGAATAAATTGTGTTTCCAGACTAATGTAATAGATAGAAGTGCTGAATAAATCTCATACAGTTGAGATGACAAAATTAACATGCTGATGACATTTTAATGTTTCAATATAATCAAGGGGGCATGGCTCATGCCTCCACCAGTTCTAATATAATTCTTTTCTTTAATCTTCTCCCAAGACAAAATAAAATATAGATAGATTTGGGAAAGTATAAAAGTAGAATGTGCTATAGTGTCAAGCCATGCTGCTTGGGATGCATTTGAAAGCCATTTAAGTTATACTTTGCCTGTAGGTATTGTAATAAAGCAATTAATTAATATATTGAAGGACCTGGGGTCAGCACCAATTCTTTTGTGTCCTTGTTATTGCTATGCTGCTGGTACTGCTTTATATGAGAGTAGATAATTCACTGATTTGGGTGGAAAAATGAATATATTTCCTCCAGTGGGCAGCAGCAATCCAACTGGTTTTATATAAAATGATTTTGCCTCAACCCAGAATGAGAAAAGAAAAATGAAAATGTGAAAATTAGAAAGGTTAATTTCTGTCAAAGTATAATACAAATTAGATCTTCATCCCCTGATTTCAGATTGAAAGAAATCTATAAAAGATGAGAAAACAGTTGAGCCCAAATATATATTGTGATTAGATAAATTCTAGGTACCTCGCTGTGGATTTTTATATGTATTAAGGAAACATGCAAGTCACCTTCCAGGATCTCTTTCTCTTCCATCACTGATATCAAAGAGTGCAATAGTGGTGATAGCCCAATTTGAGGGAACAGGTATCAGAAGTTGTAGTGGGAAAAGAAATTTGGCATTTGAGTAGCATGAAATAACATAGAAGGGGGCAGCTGGGTAGCTCAGTGGATTGAGAGTCAGGCCTAGAAACGGGAGGTGCTAGGTTCAAATCCAGCCTCAGACACTTCCCAGCTGTGTGACCCTGGGCAAGTCACTTGACCCCCATTGCCCACCCTTACCACCCTTCCACCTATGATACAATACACAGAAGTTAAGGGTTAAAAAATAACATAGAAGGAAAGAATAGAAGGAATCTCATAGTTCATCTGAGGTACTACATTAATATATGAAGTGATATATCTAAGATACTACAGGCACAGATGAGGATGTAAGACAGGGCTATGACTGCTTCTCAGTGTTCTTTATACAGTTCTATCTAGTGAAAGAGGCCAATGACAACCATGAGGATTAGAGTAAAATAAAAGAGATCACACTTTGATATTTCTAATTAGTATAATTTTCATCTGGCCTTCACTAAGCATTCTCTTTCCACCTTTTATGCAGCTATTATCTATTATTTTATGTTTTATTTATTTGTATATATCCTCCTATTATATTGTAAATTCCATAAAGGATAAGGGTCACATTTTATCACAAATTTTCAGAATGCTGCAGCTGAATGGGGCCCTAGAGATCAACCTCAATATTAATTTTTGAAAATGAGTCCCCAAAAGGTGAAAATACTTGCTAGATCATAAAATTATTAAGTGAAATTATGGGATTTAAGCTCAGGTTTATTGAATTTCACTTTAAGGATTATTAAGAGTACATGTCATATTGTCTCAGCATAATGCTTTGCACATAATGTACACATGTCTATGTAAAATACTTTTTAATGAAATAGCCACTTTTTATCTATGATTCTAAAATGATCTTTTGAATATAATTTTCTTATATTATGGTCTGAAATTGGTACATTTAGCCTTTCTGTTTTTTTGTACTTGTGAGGTTTTTAAATTGTATAATACTTGGTTAATTTTTGTGAAAGTGCCATGCATAGCTGAGAAAAAGGTGTGCTTCTTTCTATTCCCATTAGATTTACTCCATAGGTCTATCAGTTCAAACTTTTCTAAAATTCTATTCATCTCCTTATATTCTGTCATCTTTATTTTATTGTTAGATTCATCTAACTCTGAAAGGAGAAAGTTGAGGTTCCCCATTGGTGTAGTTTTACTATTTACTCCTATATATCATTTAATTTTTCCCTTAAGAACTTGAATGCCATGCCATTTGATTATTTGTTTTATTCTGTAGTCATTATGTATAATAATCCTTTCAAAATCAATAAGCTTTCTGAAGAGGCAGACAACAATCATACAGAGTACCTATGTCATCAGAGTTTGACTTAGCATGGCTACATTATTTATATTACAGCTACAAGATTTTTAGAAGATTCTTTTGAGTGTTATTTAAAGGACATTATTTTAGTGTCCCTATTAAGGGGAAGGAAGTATTCAATGAACAATTGTGCTTATTCCTCCTCTATTCAGAGAGGGATATAGGAAGGCATTTGAAACATTTATCACCTAACGGCATCATGGTAGATATTGGGGAAACAAAGAGATAATTGTACAGTTTATGCTTTTTATGAGTTGACTTTCTGGGAGGGGGGTGATGTATGTATACTGTTAATTAAAAGCCATAATGAAATAAGTGCATGGAAGTGATCAAGCAGAGAGATAAAATAGATTGCAGAGGAAGGGGGTATGAGGGAAAGGGATCACTTCTAGAATGCCAGAGGAAGAAAAACATTTCACTCACTTTTCCTCATATTCCCTCTAATGTGCGCTCTGTCTCTGTCTGTCTCTGTGTGTCTCTCTCTCTGTCTCCCTCTCTCTGACTCTATCTCTTTATCTCACTCTCTCACTTTCTCAGTCAGTCTGTCTGTCTGTATGGCTCTACCTCACTTTCTATCTCTCAGTATCTGGAAAGACTGTAAACTCACTTTGATCCTTGTAGCTAATGGATTGAGAAACCTCCAGAACTCAAAGTCCTTTTACGATGAAATCTAGTGATCATAGCCTGTGCCTTGCTGACCCCATAAAAGCACTCTGAGCTGTCAGCATGTTCTCGGCAGACTGATCACTGTGAAGACCCCCCGGTGTAGAGGGTAATGCTGAAGATCCACAGTCCTCAGAGCAAGTTGGGTTGAGGAATGATACCTTTCCAATCCTGCTTATTGAATTTGAAAAACCTCATAGCTTTTGCTGTCAGAGAAGCTGCTAAAAACAAAATTGTTATAGGAATGAGTTAATGGAGAAAGCCTGAAAAAAGTTGAAAGCAAACTTAAGATTTATCTAAACTATCTTTTTCAGGTCAACATACAGACAGATACTAAATATACTTTCACTGGAGAGTTGAAAAAATATCTTTTTTGGTAAGATTCTAGCTTCAGAGTAGTTCCAACAACAATATAACACTCTTAGTCTTACAGTTCTTTAGTTTTGGATAAGAAAAAGAAGTCAAGATAACTCGAGCTTATATACCCTATTAGACTTTAAATTGTTCATATTCTTTTCCCTGAATAAAACAATTTTAAGTGTCTCTCTCCAAAAGGGCCACAAAACTAACAGTTGGTAAGATGGTAAGAAAGACAAATTTTATCTTGGTTTCTTCCTGATTCTCCCTTTTGATGTCTCCAATCCACGCCTGGCATTGGATCCCTTTTATTTTCTCTAACTGCTTAGAGACCAAATTGCAATACCCTACATGACCTGGATATTTTCTGTCTCCATCTTCTCATTAAAACATACTCTGTATCCCATTTCCTCAGAATTCTGCTCCTGCTAAGTGACTTAATAGATCTTAATGGAGTTTTAAAGATTTTTTTAATACTTGCTTATAATATTAACTAACCAGTAGGTTATTTAACCGAGGTAATATAATACTTATATTCTTCCTCACAAACACCTATTATTTCCTTGATACCCTACAGAGGTCTGAAACTTCTATCTGACTGTTAGTAGTTGGCTGCCTGGGTATATTGATGGATTAAGTGACTAGTCCAAGGTAGCACAGTTAGCATGTATCAGAGGTAGGTCATGAATCTGAATCTCCTTGGCTTAGATTGAATCGAGCCTAATCTCCATTACATCATTTTCTCTGGCTTCTTCTCCTATTCCAGGGACTTCTCAACATTCTTCTCCTCCTTTTCATCTTGTATCTCCTTCTTTTACTCCTGTACCTTCTCTTATTTTTTCTTTATATTCTTCTCTTTGCCCCTTCTAAATAAAATGAGTATCATATGGGTGATCTGGAATGGAGGTACTTAAAGTATTTTGTCATGAACCCCATTTCTCTCTGGGGAAGCCCAAACCCCTGAAATAATGAGGTTTTGTTAATGCACAATAAAGCAATTGTAAAGGAAGCTGCATTTGATTAACAAAATATCGATCAAATTATTGGAGCAGATAGGAGGCATAGTAGACAGAGTGCTGGGCCTAGAATCAGAAAGCCTCATGTTCCTGAGTTCAAATCTATTCTCAGATATTTACTAGCCATGTGACCCTGACCAAGTCACTGAACCCTGTTTGTCTCAGTTCCTCATTAGTTAAATGAGCTGGAGAAGGAAGTGGCAAAGCACTACAGTGTCTTTGCCAAGAAATGGGATCATAGAGTTAGACATGACTGAAATGACAACAACAAATAAAAAATTATATACATATATATGTATATATGTTCATGGATCCCAGGTTAAAACTTCTATTCTAAAAAATTATGGATAATATTTCAAATTTTTATATGAATGCACTTGCCCTTTGACCCTAGATTTAAGGTCAGAGTTTGGGGACATCATACAAGGCATTATACAAATCCATGAAAGACCAGTTTGAATTATAATTAATCTTAAAGTATTTTAACAACACAGTATAATTATAAAATATTTTAAGAATATTTCCCACTCAATCACATACACATAGTAGACGATTTGCTGGACAACATATAACCTTAGGCAAGCCATTTTACCTCTATGCATATGTTTCCTCATCTGCAAAATAAGAGTTGGATTAGATGGCCTTTTAACATGCCTTCAAGGTTTATGTATGATGCCTGTGAACTCTTTTTAGCTTTTGAGGAATCATAAGCTCATCTATGTTTTTGAAAAGTTAATTTGATGTAGATTTTAATTATAGCTTGTGGTTTGTGTAATTTGAAGATAAATGTTATTTACATATTATATGCTGTGAACAAAGAGGTAAAGACATTCACTGATTTTTATTAAATGATGAATTCATAGAATTTAGCCCTAGTAGGAACTATTTTCCATCACTTGTTGTACAGATGAGGAGTCTAAGGCTGTGAGGGAAAAGGACTTTCTCAGGCTCATACAGGTAATAAGTGGAATAGTCAAGGATTTGAACCTTAGTCCTCTGAATTAAAATGCAAATGTCTTTTGAGACAGAAAGTTTCCCCAGAAGATCTGTGTCCTTTCCATTATCATACAGAGTTATTTGGCAGAATATTATTTTTTAAAATTAGAATCTATATTTCATTTTCTTAAAAATATTGAGACTGCTTACAAAGTCAAATAACATAAAATGGGACAATTAAAAATAAAAACATAATGATAAGCAATCTCAAGAGGAGCTGAGATATAACTTTGATGTGATTTTTTTTTCCCCAAGCAACTAGAGGGCAGCTGAGCTGTAGGGAATGGGTGCTATACAGAGGACCAATTTACCTACTTACTATCTTTGGAGGAAGTCACTTTATTTCTCCAAGGATTCTGATCCTTTTTAAAATCAAGATGGGGGAATGCCACAGAATACATAAATAGTAGCCATGACACAATTGAATTCTCTATGTTTTTAACATTACAAATGTTAAAACTCATGACATAGATATAATTCCATTGTTGTAATATTCCTTTGGCAATTATATATGATTTTAGATGAAGAATAAATAATTTCTAAAGATTTTCAAATTAGCACCAAACTAATGGATAATGATAAGAACAATAACAATAGTAATGATAAAATTTATACAGTGCTTACTACGTGTCAGGAACTGTGCTAACTTTTTACAAATATTTTCTCATTTAATGTTCACAACAATCTGTGAAGTGGGTGCTATTATTCTCCCATTTTATAGATAAAGAAAAAGAGACAAATTGATGATAAGTGACTTGCTTAAGGTCACATAACTAGCAATTGTTTTTGTTGTTCAGTCCTTTCAGTTGTTTCTGCATCTTTGTGACTCCATTTGGGGTTTTCTTGGCAAAGACACTGGAGTGATTTGACATTTCCTTTGCCAACTCATTTTGCAGATGAGAAACTGAGGCAAAGAGTGTTAAGTTATTTGTACAGGATCATATAGAACTAGTAAGTGTCTGAGGCCATATTTGAACCCAGAAAGATGAGTCTTCCTGACTTAATGCCTGGCATTCTATCTACTGTGCCAACCTGAACCCAGATCTCCCTGAAGCTAGATTTATTACTCCTCTAAGGAAAGAGGAAAGAAAGAAAAACGTATTTATATATCCTTAAATTTATTTGCTATCATTCTTAGTTGAGGTCAACACTTGCGTTAGAATATATTATAATATCTTTGAGAAGATAATTTTCTGGAAGATTTGAATGTAGTAGTTGTTTGGGTGGCTTCAGTTGAGTTTCATTTTAAATATTATCTTTATTTGAGGAGTGGGAATAGAGAAGGGAGTTTCTTGGCAATCTTTATCATACTAAGCAATAGTGGCCAATATTTGATTGCCTTAGTATAGAGAACGCAAGCTAATATAACCTATTGAGAGGGCAATAGAATATAATAAAAAAAACCCTCTAAACGTAGAAAAGTCATTCACAAATGAAGATTGGCAATTGTCTTCAATTTATATTCCTAGAAAGTTGCCTTGGACACTGAGAGGTTAAGTGAGTTGCTCATTATCACCCAGCTAATATATTGCAGAGGCAGACCTTGAACACAGGTTTTCCCCATGCCAAGACTCTCCCTCTTCCCACTATACCAAGCTGCCAGCTTGCTCTATCAATCTGAATAGGATTCTGAATATAACAGTGATTACATCTGTTGTTCTTTCTGCCCACACAAACTAGTTGAAGGGAAATGGTTGAATTTAGTCCAACTGATTTTTAAAGGATCAGTCTAATGAAATTCAGCCTAGAGATAATGGAGATTAAGCATTTTAGAAACGTCGAGATACTATATAAATGCCAGCTATTTTTTATGACCTGTGTTTGAAGGTGAAATGGGTAGAGAATCTCTACTGCCACTTAGACTGAAATCCTATCTGAAACCTTGTCTTAGAGACAGCTCCTCCAATCCCTTCCCCTCTCTTCAAATCAGCTTGTCTGATGGTCTTCTAGGTTCCCAGCAGTCTATGGTTCAGTCACATTTCCCCATCAGTAAAATAAGGGGACTATTCCAGATGATCTCCCAGGCCCTTTCCAGCTCTAAAATCCAATGATCCTATGATTTTTAATAAGCTAAATTTTACTGTTCCTCTGTGGGGTATGAATAAATATTAACTGCATGGACTTAAAGGAGATGTTGCCAACCTTCATGCAACCCACAGAGGATCTCAAAATTCTCCAGAAGGAACATAAAAGCAAAAGGAAACACAACCTGACCACTCAGGCATGTTGTAATAACTTTTAGCTAGCTTCTCCAATGGAGAAGTCATTCTATAGCTGAAGAGAGAAAACTCTGGGGTCTCAGCGCTACCTAGTGGCCATTTGGCAGCAACCATTATTTCCCCCTCCCCAGAAATAAGGTGTCAACAGAGGCTTCAGATATGAAACCTCCGCCATTCTCCATCTGCTAACACCTTTGTAAGAGGCAACAGAACCAGATTCAGTTGAGGGTGGTTTCTAAAAATATGCCCCACCATGCCAATTTAGAAACACCACATGAGTTATTTATTAAATCCCTGAAATGGCACGCCTCCAAAGAGCTCAAGGTGCTGTACATAGAACTCTCAACTTAGAGAGTTTAATTATATATTTGAAAATGAGAAGTGTGGAGGAATAGAGAAATAGAGAAGAAGGCTGTGAGGGCAGGCACTGAAAAAAAACCCAACACATAGGTACTTTTAAAATGTGTCAGTTATGACAACATTTAAAGTGTAGCAATATAAACAGTACCAAATTTCTGAACGATATCTAAAAAGCCACATAGGTGGAACATCTCAAACCATCAATTTCCTACACCTCGAAGATGCTTACATTCAAAGTTTTAAGAAGGGCTTCAAGGTTAGCTGAAAATCCCCTTGATTTAACTGACAGATATAACACTGATGACTATATGAAGTAAGAAGAAAGCCTGCCCCTGGGGGTGGCTGTCTGACCTGACCCTGGAATGCTATCTCCCGCCATTGTAGGCATTTTTTAATTATTCCTCTGTTGATCTATGGATTCCTCTTTAGTGGGGGATTTGCTCATAAAGTCTTGCCTTTGTCTATATAAAATCCTCCTGTTGATTTTAATAACATTCTTGGATTGTCCTTATAATCAATAGATTTAGTTTTGTGCTTTTGTTTTATTGGGGGGCAGATGGTCTTGACTTGTCATTTTTTATAAGTATGGGGAGATCCTGGAAGAAGAAAGCCCCTCTACTCACACAGACAATCAACTGTTCTGTGAGTTAAAGTTTTAGAGAGTTAAGTTTATAGGTTACATAATTTGCCCATGGTTACACATGTATTCAATACATATCAAAAGTAGGACTTGAACCCAAGTCAACCTGGCTCTGATGCTAGATTTTTTTTCTCTCACAAGATACGGTCCTGATAATTAGAACTGACAAAATTCTAATCATAATAATTTAAAAATAAATTTAGTTTAGTTTTTGATCCTGTTCCTATTATATTCTTAAAAATAAATGAACATATTGAAGTTATGATGAAATTGAATGAAAATGGATTTTATTTTAATTTAAAAATAATCTCCCAAAATCCTTTTTGAAAAATAGAGAGATGTGATAAAACCCAGGTTCGGGAATCACTGAATTAGAATCTCTTGGTCTGTTCCTTAAAGATATTATCTCAGATGTTTGTTCCTGCCATCACTGACTCTCTACTCTCATGATGTTCTTTAACATTCCATTTGATCCATCCAGTTTGTTTCAGCAATCATTTATTAAGCACTTAGTATGACTCCTATAGAAATTACAATTACTTTCTGCAAGATGCTTCAACAGGGGGTTTCCAATCATCCTTATTATCACTCCTAATCAGTGCGGTTAGATGATTCCTCCTCCCTCCATTTCTTAAACATTTCTGTGAGTTAGAATTGGCCCAAACAAGAGAATGTTACAAAATATTCCCTCTGTATACTACTTTCACAAGCCAGATATTACTGTACTCACTTGGAAGCCACTCCAATCTTTACTTGGCATCTGATATACAAGAGCAAAAAAATGTAAGTATTTGCTACATCAGCATAGGTTAAAGGAAATTTTGGTTTGGATTTCAATTCCATCATTGACTTCTGTTCTGGGCCCAACTATAATGTATCATAATATTGCCTACACTGATAAACGAAAGATTATTTATAAAGTGTTTACTTTGGCCCTATACTGAATGCTAGATGATATAAATTGGTAAAAGGAGAGAGGTAGGAGTTAGAGAACAAGACACGCATAGCTCTTCAGTTTCATACTCTAATATGGAAAGATGAAGAAATTTAAGTAGATTAGCTTCAGGCCACATAGAGAGGCCTAGAAATATGAAGGATGCACCAGCAGTCCAGATAACCTGGAGGGTGGTGAGAAGTCAAGGAGAAGGGGTATCTCTATACATGCACACACACACTAATACACATTTTTTCTTGCCTGGCCTTCCCAAATATGGCTTGGGGATTGTTCAGTTCTTGGTTTCTACTATCCTGAAAATAAAGAAGGTTTTTTTTATTTGTTTGTTTCATTCTCTTTTGTTTTAAAGGAAGAAATAAGCAAATCTGAGCAAATATGACATGTCCTAAAGGCAAATATGAAAATTAATATTTGCAAGGGTAGGATGAAAGAGAAAATCCACTTTTTTTTGTCATACATAACAGTAATAAACATCATGTTTAAAGGATACTTACTTGCCTCAATGATCATGCAAAGGGAAAAAATAAGTTTTAAAAGATTAAAAGAAGTTCAGTCTGTCTCCAAAATCCAATCTATAGGCAACTAGCTTTGAGCAAGGTGAGAATTCTAAGATGCAGAGAGAGGGAAAAGGAAATCATGTGGCTAACTGAGGTAAGTATCTCTTCTCCCACCTTCAAACTTCTCCTTTAGTAGAAATGTTCTAAATCTCTTATAATTAGAGAAATACAAATCAAAACAACTCTGAGGTACCACCTCACAACTAGCAGATTGGTTAACATGATAGCAAAGGAAAGTAATAAATGTTGGAGGGGATGTTGGAAAATGGGGACACTAATGCATTGCTGGTAGAGCTGTGAATTGATCCAACCATTCTGGAAAGTAGTTTAGAATCATGTCCAAAGGGCTTTAAAAGAATGCCTGCCCTTTGATCCAGCCATGCCACTACTGGGTTTATAACCCAAAGAGGTAATAAGGAAAAATATTGTTCAAAAATATTTATAGCCACACTCTTTGTAGTAGCAAAAATTGGAAAATAAGGGGATGCCCTTTGATTGAGGCATAGCTGAACAAATTGTGGTATCTGTTGGTGATGGAATACTATTAGGCTCAAGAGAATAATGAACTGGAGGAAGTCCATGTGAACTGGAACAACCTCCAGGAATTGATGCAGAGTGAGAGGAGCAGAATCAGGAGAATATTATACAGAGATGAATTCTCTGTGGCAAAATTGAATATAATGGATTTCTCCACTAGCAGCAATGCAATGATCCAAGACAATTCTCAGGTACTTAAGAGAAAGAACACTGTCCATATCCAGAAAAAGAACTGTGGGAGTATAAACACAGAAGAAAGGCAACTGCTTGATCACATGGTTTGATGGGGACATGACTGGAGATGTAGACTCTAAATCAGTGATTCCCAAAGTGGGCTCTACCACCCCCTGGTGGATGCTGCAGCAATCCAGGGAGGCAGTGATGGCCACAGGTGCATTTATCTTTCCTATTAATTGTTATTAAAATTTTTAAAAAATAATTTCCATGGGGCCAAGTAATATTTTTTCTGGAAAGGGGGCACTAGACCAAAAAAGTTTGGGAACCACTGCTCTAAATTATCACCTTATTGCAAATATTAAAAATATGGAAATAGTTCTTGATCAATGACACACATAAAACCAGTGGAATTGCTCATTGGCTATGGGAGGGGTGGGAGGAGGTGAGGGAAAGAACATGAATCTTGTAACCATGGAAAATAATTCAAAATTAATTAGTTAAATAAATGAACTTAAAAAAAGAAATACTTGGGTTAGTGGAATTGCATGTTCTGGGAGGGGTAAGAGAGAGGTGATGGAAAGAAAATGAATCATGTAAACATGAAAAATATAAAAAAAAGAAATACTTTGGTTAAATGTTCTTCTAAAATGCTCATGTCTCAATTTGAATTAATTATGCTTTCAAACTTTTCACTCTATAATCACTTGTCCTTAACTGTGCTAAAATACAGGTTCCTCATATACAAAAATCAGTCCTATCTAAAGAACAGAGATGTGGGACTTTGGGTACTTTAAAATTTACTTGTGCTGAGATAATTACCTGAATAGTTATTATATTCCCTGAATAGTTTAGAACAGTGATAGATAAACTACCCTGAAATGTTGTATCCAGCCCTGCAACATTATTCCTAATCTGAGGAATACAATGAGTAGGATACAATACAATGAAACTTTGAAAGAGTTACCTTAGAAACAGACTGACAGATGAACATTTCCTTTCCTTTGTCCCCCTCTTTAAAAAGTTTGCCCATCACTGATCTAGAAAGTTAAGAGAAAACCACAGGCCTGAGTTATCTGGTTTAGCATAAGTTTTTGACATCTTTGCTGCTCTCTCCATGTATTATAACATGTATGGTGCTGACCTAGACCATAAATTATTTTAAATATATAGTATGAGAATTAAATTATTTTTAGAAATATATGTCCTAAGAATAAAATTACAGTTCTGTGTAATTAGAATTTATAAAACAATGATGACTCAACTAGGTATTATCTACTTTCCCTTTGATATTATAGTGTTAGGAGGCTTTAGTGATTTTATTTTATTTTTACTTTACAAGCATTTTAAGGCATTGCAATGTGACTACCAAATTGGATAAAGAGAAAAATTCTTTAAAAATATGATCCAGACATAAAAATCATCAAAGGGCTTTATATTACTGAATGGTACACTAATGTGAGCCACATGAAATTTTTTCAAAGACTATCCATTTATATGGTAGACAGAACGAATTTTGAAATATCTGGTTGATTTTCCTTGAACTGTAGCATGATTAATATTTTTAACTTATTGGTTTAGATGTTAAGACTGCAAGCAAAAATATTGCAGCCCTGCATTTTTTCATACTGTTTTTAGGTCAACACATTTGAAGAACCAGTTTTTGAGGCTTTATTCTGTTTTACTCTTTACTGTGTAGAAAATAAAAATTTAAATATAGTTCATAAAAAGAGCATGAAAATATAAAATCAAATAATTCTAGCTGACTGTTCCTTTAAAGGCATAATAATATACCATATTTATTCTTGTAAACACATATAATCTTGAAATGGTTGCTGAATTTTATTTTTTCCTGTTCTCACAATGTCTCTTGGATCTTCTCCGTCTCCACTCATATGGACAACACCTTAATTCAGTTTTTTTTTTATCATCTCTCTCATGGACTATTGAAATAACTGCCTGGTTGGTGTTCTTGAATCCAGTTTCTCCTCTCTCTAATCCATCCTCCAAATCAACTGCCTCAAATAATTTTCAAAAGGCGTAGGTTTTACTGAATTCCTCTCAGGTTCCAATATTTCCTGTTTCCTGGATAAAATAGAAACATTTCGTACTACATTTAAAAACCTTTGCAAACTGTCTTTCCAGATTTATTTTACATAATTCTTTTCATACCTTCTCTATTTTGCAAAATGACCTCCTTTCTGCTCATTCATTGGGCATTACGTTCTCCATATATTCATCAAGTTTGAAGCTGTTGAATTCACTCCTTTCTTCCTCAACTTTTTAAAATCCACAGTTTCTGCCATTCCTCAATCAACAAATGGTCAAGGGATATGAATAGGAAATTTTCACATGATGAAATCAAAAATATCAATAAGCACATGTAAATCCCTCCTGATTAGAGAAATGCAAATTATTACAATTCTGAGATATCACCTTAACTTAGCAGACTGGCCAATATGGCAGCAAAGGAAAGTGATAAATGTTGGAGGGGATGTGGCAAAATTGGGTCTCAGTTTCTTTATCTTAAAAAAGAAAGTGGAGTTGTGAATTGGTCCAACCATTCTGGAGGGCAATTTGGAACTATGCACAAAGGACTTTAAAAGAATGCCTGCCCTTTGACCTAGCCACACCACTGCTGGGTTTGTACCTCAAAGAGATAATACGAAAAAAGACTTGTACAAAAATATTTATAGTCACACTCTTTCTGGGGACAAGAAAAGGGGTCTACCTTGATTGGGAAATGGCTGAACAAATTGTGGTATCTGATGGTGATGGAATACTATTGTCCTGAAAGGAATAATGAACTGGAACAAAGGAACAAAGGATGTTATTTAGAACTGATAGGGACTCATATTCTAGGATCCAATATCCTCATTTTACAATTGAGAAAAGTGAGGCATAAGGACAATCTACTATTTAGTGATTGAGTCAGAATTTGAAGTAGACTATATACCTAAGTCCAAGTTCAGTTCTCTACCTACCCATTACCACTACACACTACCTCAATTATATCAAAGAAACCTATCCCGTATACAAATTAGTGGAGAAGGTAGAGAAGAATAACATCCAGAATATTGTCTTTGCTTCTTTGAGGTTATACATGCAAAGCAATTTCACAACAATCTTTCTTAATTATCCCCCCAATATCATTATTTTAGATGAATAACTCTGCACATATGTATAAATGTGCAGGCTATTTATTACAAGTTTTATATTTCATCTATGAATTTTAAATGGGCTGGTCATGATTGTGATTTTAAGAATATAGATGAAGAAGAAGTCCCAGGACTATCACAAACAAGATTTGGGATCTTGAGCAACTTACTCACCCTGTCTCTGGGTCTCAGTTTCTTTATTTTAAAAAAAGAAAGCACTGAATTAAATGATGCCTAAAGTCCCTCCCCATAATTCTAGGATTATTATATAAATTCCACAATTATGATTATATCAACTCAATGATTATAATTATATAAATTATAGTAATTAATTGTGTGTCTGGTAGAGCAAAGGTCCTGAAGAATCTAACTGCAGAATATATTAGGCACTGTCCAGTGTATGAGAGAAATGCTATCTCATAGGATTCAATATGGTTGTTTTCCTTTATATGTGAAGAGGACCAAAATGACATCACTGGTGATGCCTTTGACTTGCACATTAATTGGACCGAAGTGAGGTATAGCTACACTGTCATCAGCCTCATGCTCTTCCTGTCATTGAAGTTCAGTAGCAAGGAAAAAGTCAAGATGACTGGTGATGACTCAGGATATGGTAGATGACCTTGGCTCCTTCAATGTCTAACCAAGTTCTAAGCATTCCACAATGCCTGCTTGTGCTGTCTTTATAACTGTTAAAACAAATTGTCCTCATCTGCCCTTTCCACCAGAAGAAGTCTTCTCATTCTTAGGATTGACATTCCCCTAACTCACCAACAGCTTTGAGGCTTGTATACAGAAATGAAGTCACTCTATATAGGATTCCTAAATACCAAATTAGTAAATTAACTTCCCAAGAGCAAATTTTTCAATATATTCTATAGTAGATCCTCTAAGCACTTCTAGGATAGAGGCTAAGTAAGTGTTTACCTGAGTCTTTCAATTTATTTAAACAAATATAAAATAATTTCTAGGAGAGCTAGGTGGTCCAGTGTATAAAATGCTGGGCTTGGAGTCAGATAGACTTTTCCTGAATTCAAATCTGACCTAGACATTCACTAGTTGTGTGACCTTGGGCAAGTTACTTAATCCTATTTGCCTCAGTTTTCTTATATGTAAAATGATCTGGAGAAGGAAATGGCAAACCACTTCAATGTATTTCCCAAGAAAACCTTAAATAGGGTCATGAAAAGTTGGATATGACTGAAAACTCAACAACAACAATAAAATAAGTGTCTGAAAAGTTATCACGCTAAGCACTGGTGAAGGTATAGGGAATAGTACACCATCCTTTTCCTCAAGGAACTTAAAACCTAGTAAATGATAGAACATGTACTGATACTATTGTTAAAGCTCTGATATATTATGGGAAGTCAGAAGTTCTATGAGAGGCCTGAAGAAGCATTACATTCATATCAGAGAAAGTTTCCTGGAAAAGGTGGTATTGGAGCTGAGTGTGGATGCATAAAGATAGATGAAATGAATGAAAAAATTATGTGTCAAGCACTAACTTTAATATTTACCAGATTCTGAATAATGGGATTACAAAATAAGTTACAGACAATGCCAAATAAGTGATAAAATGAAATGAGGGAGATTAAAAGATTTCCTAGAATTTCATTAACTGGAAGGATCCAACTCATACTAGAACAAGAATGCTGTCTACAGTGCACTTATCATTATGACATCTAAGCCTTTCTTGAAGATTTTCATTAACAGTGAAACTACCATTTCCCAAGCCTGCATATTCCACTTTTATATATCTGCTGGAAATTCTTTCTTTACATCAAACTGAACTTTGCTTCTTTTCAGCTTCTATCTGCTGCTCTTTGTTTTGCCCTTTGGGCCAAGCAAAATGCACCCAATCATTTTTCCACATGATAGTTCAGAGACTCCAAGACAGTCATCATGTCTTCTTTCCCCACGACCCCATATGAGATGAACTGAGGGAAGAGGGGAGCCATCTAATTTGGAAGGATTGTGGATAACATGAAAGGAAGTTGTATGAGAAGGAAAGATGGCATTAGAATTATATTTCTTGTTGTTGTCCATTTTTAAAAGTATCCCATTTTCCTCACCAAATGGGGTGTTAAGACAAGTACAAATCTCTGTCAAACACTCAAAACGGAAAATTTCCAAATTTCAGTTTAAAATATATTGCCGTACTAATATCAAGACTTCCACTCAAATCCCTTATATTGTAGTTTTGTTTTATTGAAAACAAAGCTAACCTAACAAATAGAACCATAGGACTTGCCAAGTCATAATTACTCCATTGCAACCTATCTGACGTTTTAAAGCTATTTTACTTTGATCACCAATAAGGGTGTGGTCCCAAATTAAATTTATATACTTCAACTTTTTCTGGTTTCTCTTCTATTCTAGAGTTTCATCATCCAATGAAGCTATTAATTTTTATAGCCTTCAGATTTCTATGGCTAATACTGGTAACCAGGTCAAATGGTTTTAAAACTACATATTTTTGGGAAATATTTTCCCTTGATTTGAGTTAATATGGCTTAGCATATATATCAAAGAAAAACAAAAACAGATTAAAACAATTTCATTCAATCTAGCAGAGTTTCTACAGAGTTAGCCCTGGCTCATCTTGGAAGGATGTTAAAAAAGTGATTCTGAATTGCATATTTAAGATACATTTATTAAAACCTGAAATAGGGTGAAAGTTGCCATATTTTATAAATGTTATTCATCTCAAGCTTTCCATAAGCTTCCATCAATCCTAATCAATTTCCAGATGCACATTCTCCTGCCAAAACTGTTCCAGGGCCTCTATTATATGTTCCCTATAATTAACTATCTATTGTACACAAGTTAGACACTGTTTGACACAAGCATTTATTCATAGTTCATGGAAGATTCCACACTTTTAGTGTCAGGCAGCTAGGACTACTCAGTACTACTAATTACTCTGAATATAAAGGTTTTCATTCTGGATTCTAATCCATGGTCAGAATGTATTTGCTTTGGAATAAAGTTTCACAAAGACTATAATGGCATTTATCTGCTACATAAATGATGTAGAGGAATAGTGCTCCATAAGGGTAACATATAGCAATCGCCAGTAAAAGAGATAGGACCTCATAAACAATAAGACCTCAATTCAAATCCTACCTCAGCTACACACTGCCTGTATGGTCTTGGGCATTGCTTTACCCCTTGCCTTTTCTTCTGGGCAACTCTCTGAGGCAAGAATTTGAAGAGAAGACGTCACCTGGAAGTGATAGAGGGATTGTCTTCATCCTGAATATCCCTGCATCACTGAAATCTCATATTAAATCATTAATCCTCCAGATGAAAAACTTCTAATCTGTGTTTTGATGAGACAAGCATAATATTCCTTTCTAAAACTGTTTCTAATTAGCTGTAGAATGTTCCTCTGTCACTTTTGTTACTAAATGCCATAGTGGATAGAGGGCTGGAACTTAAGAGGGCTTGAAGTCAAATCCATATCATATACTTTTTATTTGTGTAACCTGGGAAAATCACTTGACTCCTGTCTGCCTTAGTTTCCTCATCTGGAAAATAGGGATAATAGCAGCTCCTTTCTTCCAGTGTTGTTGTGAGGATCAGATGAGATAAAAATTTGCAAAATATCTTGAAACCATTAAAACACTATTTAAATGCTAGACATTATTAGGATTACTATTATCATATAAGGTAAATTACTTAGGTGGTCACGATGGATATATTCTTCCATTAATAAGCAGTGCTTTATTTTCTGAGGTTAATATAGCTTTAATGCTTATCCATTCATTTATTATGTCAAGAATCAATTATTAAGCACCTACTCTGTTCATCAGTATATTAGGCATTACAAATAATATAAAAGTTGTACATTGTTTTTATCTTCAAGGAATTCACAGTCTAGTTGGGAAAACAAAACAAATGATATTTTAACAATAACTTCTAGTCATTAATATATGCATGAATGCCTTTCTCTTCAACCAACAATCAATTTTCTAGCCACACCACTTTCAAATTAGAAGAGACTTCAGTGATCATCAAATCTTGTAATCACCTATAAAAGAATTCCCTCTACACAATGCTTAAATGGTTGGTCATCCATTTTTTCCCAGAAGACATCTATTGATCAGCAACCTACTCTCTTCTAGGGCAGCTCTTTTTGCTGTCTAACCTTGTCGTCCACCATTTTGTAACTGTAAAATCACTTTATGAATCCAAGTATAAGACTGTATCCCTTTAAAATTTCATCCAATTAGATTCCAACCAACATTTTAACATATCTCCTGAACTTTTTTGGATCTTAATATTATTATATTAAATATGAGCTGTCTCTATAGAAGAAGATGCAAGGTAAAGAGGAAGAAAAGAAAAGTGAAAAGAATAATAATTATATAATACCTACTATGTGCCAGGCACTGTAATGAGCACTATTTGCAAATATTATCACATCTGTGTTATTTTTAAATGTAATAAATAGGCCATCTCTGCCTTAATCCAAGTCACTGATACAAAAAATCAATAATACAAGGCTAAGCACACATCTTTGATCCACTAGCAACTTCCTTTTACACTAACTGAATGAAATACTTTACTAAAATTCAGCAAATTAAAAATAAAGTTAACAGGTATTTATTAAATACCTACTTTGGTGTCAGGTAATGTGCTTAACATCCTTTAGAGGGATTTTTGGGGAAAAAAGCTGTCTTTGCACATTTGAAGCAACTCACAGCATGTAATGGTGAGAAACAATAAGTAAAAAACTATATACAGGAAAAATTTTTACACACATGACATACACATACATATACCTACGTATATTTATATATACACATGTTTTCATGTATGTATGCATTCGTGCATATACCCATGCATATTATGGTATAGCATCTGGGGAGATCAGGAAAAAATTTTTGTAGAAGGTGATAGTTGGACAAATTCTTGAAGAGAGAAACAGAATCTATGAAGTGAGGAGGGAGTACATTCAAGGTAAGAAAAGGAGCCAAGACCAATGCACAGAGCTCAGACTGGAGTTCATGGGTACGGAATAGCAGAAAAGTTTAATTCATGAAGAACACTACTCAGGGCTCTGAAAGATTCAAAAAATGGAAGGAAGATAATCCTTGCCTGGAATAACAAAACAATCATACATGAAAATTTTGGAGAAGTTGAGTCACAACAAATAAGCAAGTAAATAGTGGTAGGGTGATAGAGACAATATGTCTAAGTAGTAAGAAAAGATGTGTGTGTCTATCTTTCTCTTTCTCTGTCTCTCTCTCCATCTACGTATATATGTATCTAGCTATATTTATTTATTTCCTTCAAAATTTAAGAGAAGTGAAGCAAGAAAGCCTAATCCAACACAGAGAATTACTCCTCTTATCTTGAAGTAAAAATAATAGTAATTTCTCCCTGAAAATGTATCTCAAAGGAACAAGGAATGCTTTAAAAAAAGTATCCTGAGATAAAACCCCCAACAAATAACTTTACAAGTTGATACTTGTCTCATGGGGTAAGTTTCCAGAGCTTGAAATGAATACATTAATAAGGCAAACTCTTATCTCTGGCTGATTAACTGAAGATCTTCTTGCTTACCTTATTTGGTCCTCTGTTTAAAAAAATGGCAAAATTGGTCACAGGTCAAGGACCGGCACACTAATCAAGAACGTGAGACTGCCATATAAATGAATAAATCACGAAAAGCTCCCGACAGTAGCACTCTCAACTTAGTGTCTTAAGTAAGCATTTAATTTTGATTTACTAAGGTAGCTACTGCATGTTAATTGAATAGTGTTATTAGGTATATGCAAGATATAAGTTAATTATATGTCACTTAAAATGATTATAGTGAGAACACACATTAATGGTTCCACTATTGGCTGATATCAGGGCATCATTAATGCATTTTGAGGCCAAGGCAGTTTGCAGTGACAACTGTTTGTGAAAAGTTCCAGTGGACAAAATGAGTAATATGGGTCCCATTGTAAAATCCTAAAAGTCAATTGCAGATGCTTGTATTTTTTTTTCCTTTAGAATAATTGGGGCTTTGCTTTAAAAGAAAAATAAATAACATAAGGTCCATAAAACTTTTTGATCTATGTATTTCCAAAACAAGGCAAAGCATTGGGGTTTTTGTCCTTTTTCTTTTCCAAAAATTACTCTATATTTTAATTTCATCATTTAAAATTTTTCATTTCAAATTTCATTTCTTTTTTTTATTAGAAAAATTTTCCATGGTTACAGGATTCATGTTTTTTCTCTCCCCTCCAACCCCCCCCCATTCCCACCACCTATAGTTGATGTGTATTTCCACTGGGTTTTACATGTGTCATTGACCTATTTCCATATTATTGATAGTTGCAGTTGGGTGGTCATTTTGAGTCTATATCCCCAAATCACATCCGCATCAACCCATGTGTTCAAGCAGTTGTTTTTCTTCTGTGTTTCTACTTCTACAGTTCTTTCTCTGGATGTGGACAGCGTTCTTTCTCAAAAGTCCCTCAGAATTGTCCTGGATCGTTGCATTGCTGCTAGTAGAGAAGTCTGTTACATTCGAAATTGTGGTATCTGTTAGTGATGGAATAGTATTATGCTCAAAGGAATAATAAACTAGAAGAATTCCATGTGAACTGGAAAGACCTCCAGGAATTGAAGCAGAGTGAAAGGAGCAGAACCAGGAGAACATTGTACCCAGAGACTGATACACTGTGGTAAAATTGAGTGTAATGGACGTCTGCACTAGCAGCAGTGTAATGATTCAGGACAATTCTGAGGGACTTATGAAAATCAAATTTCATTTCTTAAAAAATATAAAAACAATGCCACCTGCTGCCTTTATTTAAATACAAGTGTATATATCCATGATCAAAAAAGCATTTATTTTGCTGTGAAGAGGTAGGAGATCCAGGTTCCAGTCTCTCCTTCCACTTGTCACATGATCTTCTCAAGAGGAACAATTAGATTTTCTTTTTGTTTCTCATTTGCAACCAGTGCATCAAGCAAACTGTATGAAGAATAGTAGATGGTTAACAAATGCTCATTTATTGATTGGTTGAGCTGGACCCCCCAAACCATTTGAATCTTAGTTTTCTTTACAGAAAAGATGATAGTAATAATGTTTTTTAACTATATAACTACACAGTGGTTGTATCAAATTAATTCTTAAGGTCCTACCAGCTCTGAGATCTTTAATTAGAGGTCATTAAAAGAAGTTCCAAATTAGGCTCACTGGTGGTCCATATAGTACACAAGTTTCTCCTTTCCAAGTTTTAACAATTATTGCATGTAACATATATTGTTTGGCATTAAGTCACTTGTACCTAGTTATTTTCACCAATATATATTTTACATTGATATTGTCGTTATAATCATATGTAATACTACACTGCTCTTGACCTGGGTAATATGTAAAAAATTGTATAGGCTTACCATTTTTCATGATTACGTGAAACAAAGGAATTACGTGGTGTTTAGGACTAAAAGGGGTGATTTAACCTCTGATTTGTTTTAAAAGAAATGCAGAGATTAAGAATTAAGTGACTTAGCCAAAGACAGAGACACTTAAAAATGGTATCCAGGTCACCTAATTCCTTATGTAGCATTTTGCTTCCTTTAAAGAAAATATTAAATTATTATTATGTCACTTTATTTTGGGAGATGCATTGTATCAAGGAAATGGCAATTATCAGAAATAAGTCTATTCACCACCTTACAAAACCATATTATTTTCACAATCTTTATTAAATTACCTGCCTTCTTAGGAAGGTAAGAGGGATGGGAGGGAGAGAGAGAGAACATGGATTACAAAGTGTCAGCAAACAAATATTAAAAATTTATTTGACATGTAATCTGGAAAAAACAAATTTATTATAATAAAAAATCTATATCATTTTCATTCAATAACCTAGACTACAAACTAATGTGATTATCCTAAAGAGAAAATTATGACTATTCTATATAATTGATGGGATTATTTCAATCAACTTTATTTCTAGTCTCTATAAAATAGAACCAATGAAAAAAAATCTATACTTTGCCTCAATTAGCATTAATTAGTCATAGAGTTATTTCTAAATCATACCAATGACCAGTTTGCATGTACCTAGTAACCTAAAATTAAAATCTACTCTGTTGTACTGCTCTCATTAAATGGTTTACATCTAATCTGTTGCACTTGAATTAGTGAAGGATATTGTTTTGGAAAGGTAATTAGTGATATTGTTCCTTACAATATATTATCTGCTATAAGAGAGGTTTTTTAAAAGGAACCAGCAAGTATTCTAATTGGACTATCCATTTGACAGCCACTCTGCAAATGATACTGTTAATTATCTTCTGCTTTAACTGGTCAATTAAAACCGTACTAAGGATGACCAGCACTGAAGTCGAATGTTTTTAATTGTTGCCTGCCCATCACTTAGCACCAGTAGAACTTATCTAGAAAGTCTCTTTTTCACTAAGCAAATCAAATGCTTCCAAATCCACACATATCCCTTAAAATTTAAGAAACAAGTAATAGTCCATGTCATATGGTGACAAGTACAGTTCAAAGTGCCATTATCACTGTTCTTGTGGTGATAATTAATCCCTTCATCATTATCATAATGAGAAACCATGTTCAGAAAATGCTGATTGAAAAACCCAGATATCAAACACAAGTCACTCATGGCCCTATCAGCTAAATTGATTCATACACTTACTGTAGATTAGTACAGAGCCTTCCTAATAATTTATCTTCCCTACTCCAAACTTTTCGAGGCTTCTTATGTTTCACTTCATGATTTTTTAAAATTGTCAGCTCTAAGTTGAAGTACCAGTATTATACTTTTATTCCTTAATTTGTGAGGAATCTTTTGTCTTAATCAGAATCTTTTTTATTTTGTTTTTTAATGTAGTTCATACTTTATCTCTTAACAGAAATAATTGGAGAAAATCTGTAACTATCCACAGATGATGAGATTTGTGAACTTTCAAAATTCCACATTACAATTTCATCAAGCCTCAAAGAACAGATAATGTTCACATTGCCTGGTGAGCCAAATAAGCTAGACTAGCCTTTATAAGGAGTATAGGTCAGAAATTATTTAGGGGAAGCATAGATGCAGAATTAGATTTTACTAATTTTTAATAAGTAGAGTACTTGGGTCTAATAAAGTCAAATGTATTCCCAGAGTGAAATGACTGTTTCTTTACCTTATCTCTTAACTTCATTCAATTCCATATATCCAACTATTTGTAGGATATTTTCACCTGGACACTCATTAGCTCTTTGTTGTATCTAAAAAACAAATTCCCCATCTTCCTTCTATTGTTAGCATCACCATTTTTCTAGTTACCTTTATCTGAACTCAAAAGAGGTTTGAATTGCCTTGGTTATCTATTCTCTTTATACTTTGATGAAATCTGTGTAAGGTTAAGTAGAAGACCCATAAGTGAGGACTCTATAAAACCATTTGCTTATAAATATGAAGATAGGGAATGTAGATATGATGTTATAGTGATTATTTCCCAGACAATTTCATTCTTCATCTTCTTCTTTCTCTTCCTCTTCTTCATCCTTCTTCTCCTATTTCTTTATGAGTTCCTCTTCTACCAAACTTGATACTATGGAAAACTCTTTAAATCCTACAAATATTAGGGATGTGTATAGAAATTATTAGAAGACCTCTACATAAGTAGTTCTTCCTCAACCCAGTTGGTCAAATTATCATTTAAACCTTATGTAGACACATTTATAAATTTTGAGAGTAAGAAGCAAAAACCTTTTTCGATATTGAGTTGACCATTAGCATACGAAAGGATCAGAAATAAACGCCTGAGGATTAGCAAAGAGAATATATTTATCCTTGCTGTAAAGGACATAGGTATCTTTTTTCTCCCCACTTCCAGATGTGAGCAAATGGAAGAGTCTGAAATTTTAATAACATGAGGATCTACCTTGGTGACTCCATCAAGAAAAAAGCTATAAAGACAAAACTCATGTTTTGATTGTGTCTCAATTTCCAAGGTCCAAACTGTATTCCTTATAGAGGTAACAAAATGGGGAGAGAGAGTTGGGAGAAGGATATTTCTCTAACTGCTCTTCTCCATTAGCAATAATGTCTTTTGATAGAAGTACATGTCTCTAGGACATATGTCTTTGCATGTATTCTGAGAGGGGAATCCAAGATCATGGCTCCCAGGAATCTAACCTTCCTGAGATTGCACCATCTACCTGCTTTTGCAGTTATTATTGGGATAACTTTTGAACACTTTCAAAATGCTCATAGATTCCAGGTTAAGAAGCTAATTTTTAGCTAATCTTCTAGTTAAGTATTATAAAACAAACTTTTTTTTTGTTTTGAGGGCTTATGCACCATAGTCTTAGAATTACAGATCCATAGAGTACCTGGAACATATTTTAGCTGTCATCCTTTGGCGAAACTACACTATGACTACAAGTTGGTGAGTAGAAGAGGTAGCCTAGTGGGATGGTACATAGTATTTCAGAGTGCATATAAAGAGAGACAGCTTTTTTGGCTAAAACATGGATACTTGTTAGACCCTGATGCAGTGGAACTAGAAAGATTTTTGTTTATACTAAGGAAAAAGGACCAAAAATAAAGACTGTGGTAATCTCTGAAAGAGTTTAGGAGTGACTTAACCAAAGTTTTCCCCAAGCCAGAAGGTAGGTCCAGTTTAGCAGAGCCTCCAGGCACATCCGTTATTGTGGTTGTGATTGTTTTTACTCATCCTTCATTTTCAAAGGGGGGCATTGACATCATGAAGGTGATCCATTGATTTGCTCATGAACTGGATTTTAGTGAGACAGAATTGTACATGCATCAGTCTCACTCTCCCAGAGTTATTGAAGTCCAGTGGCATTACAGAAATCAAGATAACTGGTGATGACCTGGGATGCAATCAATGAAGTTAGGGTCTTTGATGTCTTACAAAGTTCTAAACTCTCCACACAATCTGTTTTAGACACCTTTATGTCCACTAAAACAGTTGTTTTTTTCCTCTACTCATTTTGCCAGGGGATGTCTTCAAATGATTGGGGTGGACATCTCCTTTAATTCACTTTTGAGGCTTGTAGTTACCCTCAGCCTGGTTTAGTCCATCTCCTTAGGTGATTTTATCAAGGTGTGGTCACTATAACTTCTTGGAGCCGCAGGTGAGAGTTGGGTGAGAAATGAACAACAATAGATAAGAAGCCCTGAAAATAGCCAGCAAGCCCTCACACCAGAAGTGTTAGTCCTTCTGGAACAGCTAGGAGTGTCATAGTGCGCTGAACACCGTTGCTCCCAGTACATAGGCTAGTCCTGACAGCACGCTACATACATAGAAGGTCCAATAGAAAATAGGTCAAGGGAGGCCAGGATAGCTTCATCCCTCTAGGGATGCCTAGCTCACTTAGAAGCAGCTTTTCAGACTACACATAAAATAGCATTTTGCATGTATTCTTTATGGGAGACCCTCCACATGAGTTCAGTGCTCATTCTTTGCCCCCACAATGGACAGTGTATTCATTTGCTGAGAATGTGCCCTTGGTTGGTAGAAAGATAAACTAAAAGAAAATTTAAAATTATGAAAATCTTGTCGATGACTCTAACCTATAGGATCTCATCCTTTTATATAACACAGACCCTTTTGACAGTCTCAGAAACCTATGGATCCTTTCTTGATATAACATTTTTAAATGCATAAAATAAAATACTTAATATTACAAAGGAAAATAATTACATTGAAATAGTTATATTAATAGCTAGCTCATACTCATATAGCATTACTATTTCATTGTAGTCTCAAAACAACCCTAGGAGGTAGGTACAATTGTCAATTGCATTTTACAGATGAGGAAACTGAGATGGGCAGAGATTTAAGTGGCTTTTCCCAGAGTCACACAGGTAATGTATCTGAATTGAATATGTTTCCTGTTTCCTCTGCATCTGCTAGTTATTTCTGCAGTTATCAATTTTTTTCATGTTCATAGATTCCAGGTAAAGAAGCTAATTTTATCTTCTGGGTATCTATTATAAATAGAACACATTAGTGAGGGCTTTTAAGTTCTGGTTTTAAGATAATAGAACTTTGGGGGGCAGCTAGTCAGTGGATTGAGAGACAGGGCCAGAGATGGGAGTTCCTGGGTTCAAATCTGACCTCAGACACGTCCTAGCCGTGTGACCCTGGGCAAGTCACTTAACTCCCATTGCCTAGCTCTTATACTGCTCTTCTGCCTTGGAATGAATACACAGTACTGATTCCAAGACAGAAGGTAAGGGTTTAAAAAAAAGATTACAGAACTTTGAACCTAGGGTAGCTGTCATCTGCTGTAGAACTACCATGTTACTACAAGTTTGGAGTATAGAAGAGGTTGGTGCTACAGAGAATTGCCAAGCTCAGATGAAATGCTGTTTTCACCATGAGTTCTTCCTGGGCTATCTCAGTCTTCTTTCTTTTTCAGTTTCTATTGGCTCTGTCACTAATAATTCAAAGTTCAGTCATTTCTCTTGTTTTGTCAGTCATGTGTCTATAACTTTTCTTGCCATCTAGACTACATACTTCTTTATGACAAATAACCTGTCTTACCTTTTTTTTTCACTTTAGCAGTTAGTCCATTCTCTTTCCCAGAGTAGGTAGGCATTCAATAAATATTGATTGACTGATGGATTTCCATAATTTGTCTTGAGCGCTCACTAAGACCAAAACACCCATTTAGGATCTTATGAACAGTTGCTGCCTCATTAAAGTAATTACAAGGCAAAATTGTGTGTGTGTGTGTGTGTGTGTGTGTGTGTGTGTGTGTATGCGTGATATATAGTGGAAAGAATACTAGTCCTAGAGTCAGAAGAGTTTGAATCCTGATTCTCACACTTATTATCTGTATAGTCACTGGCAAGTGGCCAAGACAGTTTCCTCTCTGGGGAATTATTTTGTCGTCTGTAAAATGGAAAGACTTAAAATACTTATGTCCCAGGATTGTTGTGAGGAAAACATGGAGTTAGATATAAAAGGTTACATAATTGTAGGCTATTAGTTCATATTTGCAAGTCTCCTTGGATTGGACTGGATTAGATTCCTATCACCCTCATTTATTTTCCCACGCTCAGTACCACAAAGGCAGAGATGAAGAAATGATCCCAATTTTGTCCATATTCTGAGAATAAGAATGATTATCCCCAAATATGAGATACTCTAGTTTTATTCTTCAGGATTTCGCAAAATTTTTATGACTACAAGTCCAGATGTTTAACTTTAATAGATAAGTATATTTCTCCCTTGCTCCTTCCCCTTACAAAAGTGGGGGTGGGATGGGGTTGGGGAGGGCAGGGGATGAACTAGGTGGCTCAGGGGAATGAGAGCCAGGACTAGAGACAGGAGATCCTGGGTTCAACTCTGGCTTCAGACACTTCCCAGCTGTGTTATCCTGGGTAAGTCACTTTACCCCAAATCCCTATCCCTTACCTCCCTTCAGCCTTGGAACCAATGCTTAGTATCAATTCTAAGATGGAAGGTAGGATTTTTAAAAAGAGAAGGAAGAAGAAGGAAAGAATGAATTGAATGCTTTTTCTATGATTGGCATATCCTTGGCCAACATTACCATTTTCTAAAGTGTTTAGAACATCTAGGCTTACTTCTCTCTGAACTATACTCCTGACCCTTCAGAATGTTCTGCCAGGAGGCAAGAAACTAGGCACTATTGGGCATTCTTTCTCCTTTCACCATTCTCCAATTTCTGCTTTATAGCTTAGGTTTATGCTTTTTCTTTCTCAATTAGAATGTGATCTCCTTGAGAGTAGAGACTGTCTGCCTTAATTCCTTCCTTCCTTTCCTTTTTCTTTCCTTCCTTCCTTCCTTCCTTTCCCTCCCTTCCTTTTTTCTCTTATATTGGTATTCACAGTGCTTAACACAAAGTCAAGCACATAGTAATCACTTAATAAATAATCTGTTTGCTCAAAATCTTCATAGCCCTACACCAGTGATGACAAACCTATGGCACACCTATGGCACAGGTGCCAAAGGTGGTATGCAGAGCACTGGATGTGGGCAGCACCCCCTGCCCCCCGAGTTCATCACTAGAATGGCAGAAGGGCTCTGGCAGAGCTACTCCCTTTTCCTTCTCCACAGTACGTGATGGCATTTTTTTACATCCCCTGCCCCTCTGCCCATCTACTCAATGGGAGCTCACAGTGGGTAAGGTGAGCACCTCATAGGCAGCACAATTAGAGGAGAGCAGAGAGCTTGGGCCATTCCTCTCCCTCTCCATATACTTGCTGAGGACATTCCTCACTTCACCCACCCCTCCATCTAGCACTCCAATGGGAGCACTGCTTCCCTCCCCTGTGTGGGGTAAGGGGGGTGGGGTAAGGGCACACCTGGCAATCAGTGGGGGGAGGTGGTACCTGACACTCTGTCTCTAAAAGTTTTGCCAACACTGGCCTATACTATTAATAATTTCTTCATCATAGCTGGAAGGCATTAAATACTAAAAGAAATCATATAAAATTAATAGGTAATGGATTGGTAATCACCACTTTTCAATGTAGAAATCAAATCAGAGGTAATTGTTTGTGTTGGCAGATTATCAACTGGCCAGAATAAAGATCAAAATCAATACCAAATCAAAGGGGAAAAATGAATCTGAATATAAGGACACTAACTCTCATATAATATTTTAAAATTAAAGTTTTCTTTTTGGCATTTAAAACATTTTGTAATCTGACTGAAATATACTTATCCCTTCTCTTTTATTCTAGAGTTCAGGTAAAAAACAGATTGTTTTTGGTTTGTGTTTCTTGGTGATTCTTCATACATGACAATCCATCTCCCACCACTACACCTGAAACATAATCCACTCTCACCTCTGCTTCTCTCTCAGAATTCTTAACTTCCTTGATTTGAGGGAGGATCTGTTCTTTACTGTTCATTTAGTTACTAATGTCATTAGCTTTATAAGTCCACGTGGATTTCTTCTCCGTCAGTTTAGCTGGCATCACAGAATTTTTATATAATGGAAATCACAAGCACTGAGATGCCATAGTTTTTGTAATTATTCAAATAACTATTCAATTAAATACAATTTATTGAGCATTTAACAAAATAAAATATTTAGCAGTTTTCCATACAATGTGTCTTGAAGTTGGACAGGTGCATCACTGAATTATAGCGTTTATATTTTATACAGATGCTGGAGTTTGATAATGAATTGATGCATTATTGAATAAATGATCAGGAAGTATTATATTTGTGGATTACATTGTATCTTGTTCCCGCCATGGTAATCTCTAACTGAAAAGGCTATTTGGGGGTGGAGCAGCTAGGCAAATCAATAGATAAAGAGCCAGATCTGGAGACAGGATGTTCCAAGTTCAAATCTGGCCTCAGAAACTTCCTAACTGTGTGATCCTGGGCAAGTCACAACCCCTTAATGCTCTTCTGCCACGAAACATACTTAGTATTCATTCTAAGATGGAAGGTAAGGGTTTAAAAAAAGGTGATTTTTTTTTAAAAACTAATTTTCTCCAAAGAAAGTTTTAGTTAAAAGAGGACTGAAACTTGTGAGTCAAAAAGACTTGGGTTCAAATCCTCATTCTAAATATGCTAGCTTTGTGACACTAAATAAGTTATTTAATCTCATAGTGCCCACAAACAGTTCTCAATTATAGCAAACTGCAGTTATTGGCGATCTAGATTGTTAGAGGGAGTGTCCTCACAGTCCTCCTTATTCTCAGGAAATCAGAAGTTTGGTCTTAAAAACAAACACACACAAATAAATACACACCAGCACACATACAGGTCCAAACTGTGAGTCTTCAATGTCCCAGGAAAATCCAATTTCAAGGGACCATAAGATCAATGAAAAGATGCATGTTGAGCTTAAATAGATGGTAATATATTACTATTAGCAATTTTTGCACCAGAATGGAACTAAGGATGTCATCATAGATATAGATGAGTGGAAAAAGGTGGAGTGGTCATATACAAAACTAAATATTGCTTTAACACTATATATCCCTTCATAAAAAAGTGAAAAAAGGAAAACCTATAGTGATGGTTAGATAATTCTTGTCAGGTTTGGGGAAAGTTATGGACAAAAAATTGTTAAGGTATAGTCAGTATGATGGAGGTGCAGTTTATATTGATGAAGGGAGAATACACACTGTTGAGAGCACAGTTTTAAAGTTATTGATATATCATGTGTTCTTAGCACCTAGAAACACTATTATCTAGCTAAGTGGTACACAGTGCATAGGGTACTCCCTGGAGTTAGGAAGACTTCAGTTCTCTTCTGTCCTTAGTCTCTCATTAGTTGTGTGACTCTGGGAAAGTCGCTTAATCCTGTTTGTCTCAGTTTCTTCATCTGAAAAATGGGCATATTACCATTTATCTCAGATTGTTGTTGTGAGGTTAAATGAGTTAATAATTGTAAAGCACCTGGTATACATTAATCACTTTATAAATGTTAGCTATTATTATTAGTGTCCAATGTAGTTCCCATATAGGTTACTGTGCATGCCAAGTACAATGACGAGGTAATACTAAAAAATTGATTAAACACTTTTTTTTTTTCATCCAGTGGTTGGTTTCACCTTTAGGTAACTGTAGGGTTCTAGGTATGAATGAATCATGCATGTATTAAAGATGTATCCAAAAGCTGATTCTTATGAACAAAGTGATCATGGACCAGACTTATGGGTATATTTCTAATATTTCACTTGATTCCTGGATCTTTGCGTTTAATTGGAGCTCAAATCTTGTGGTATTCTGACCCCTTCCCACGCCTGCATTCCGAAGGTTAAATGAGCCTCTGGGCTGGGTGCTGGCTACTACTTTGTCTTAGCCTCCACCTCTTTCATCTTGTTGTTTAACAAGCTGATGCTAAATTCTCTACCATGTCACATATTTGATCAATTATCTCCCATTCCCTATTCCTCAAAACTTCAATAAAAATGTTTTCACCTATAGTTCACTCTCTCAAACCATCAGAGGAGCAATTAATAGGCTAGACACTATGCTGATGAATCCTGTGTCTCTGTGTCTCTTTTCCCTCTCTATGTCTTCCCCATCTTAAGCTTTAAACCCTTCCACCCAAATTCCCTCCATCCCCAGCTTCCCTTTCAGGTGGTCAATCCATGCAAGAATATTGTGTAGCTGCTGGTCAGCTACAGTGACATACAAGCACTATTTTTTTTTCATTCTCTTTAATTTAGACTTTGTGTGAAATTGTTAGTCCCTTTGACATTAACTCAGTTTCAGGGGCTGTCCTGACATTTGCTTTTACTCGTTGTGTTAATTTAATCTTCTAGTTCACATTGTTTCCTATAGGCACAACCTAAATATTGCAGATTCACTACAGGGGACGAATTCAGTCTTAGAAATCTACACTTTGTTCCTCAGAAGGATATTTCACTTGATAAATAAAATTTTTACAATCATCTGAATGGTAATCATGATCTAGAGGGCAAGGTGTTGCAATGAAAATATTGTTGGATTAGGCATCAAAGGACATCCATTTGCATCTTGCCTCCACTACCTGTGTGACTTAGGGCAAGCTCCTGTCTGGGAATTGGTTTCCTCATCCATAAAATGAGAGTACTGGACTAGGTAACCTCCAGATTGCCTTAGATCTTAGATGTCTTAGACCTAAATCGTAGATCTCAGGAAGCTATTAGATGTTCCATCTCATCATCCAAAAATAAACATTTTCATTTATCAATATTACAAAACAGCTTACAAGAGGACTGAATAGATCACTCAGAGAGAAAAGTCACTAATAGTACAGTGCAAAAATATTCAAGATGGGGCGCAGCTGGGTAGCTCAGTGGATTGAGAGCCAGGCCTAGAGATGGGAGGTCCTAGGTTCAAATCCAGCCTCAGACACTTCCCAGCTGTGTGACCCTGGGCAAGTCACTTGACCCCCATTGCCTAGCCTTTACCATTCTTCTGCTTTGGAGCCAATAAACAGTATTAATTCCAAGACAGAAGGTAAGGGTTTAAATATATATATATATATATATATATATATATATATATATATATATTCAGGAAATATATCTAGCTATTCTGGCCCTTTGAGAAATTATCAACTTTATATCAAGAGAATCTTGGTTAGTACACAAAGTTCAGCTATGAGTTAAACTTGAGCGTCTTTAGAAACTTAGCAAAGGGCATTTTTGGTAGCTAAGTGGCACAGTGCATAGAGTCCCATGCCAGGAGTCAGGATAACTCATCTTCCTGAGTTCAAATCCGCTCTCAGACACTTACAAGTGATATGCCCCTAGGTAAGTCACTTAACCTCTGTTTGCCTTGGTTTCTTCATCTGTAAAATGATCTGGTGAAGGAAATGACAAACTATTCCAGTATCTTTGCCAAGAGAACTCCAATTGGGGTCACAAAGCATTGAACACAACTGAAAAACTACTGATCATATACATGTTAATTTTTTGATGAAAAGATAATCTGGTCCAATTTTCTCATTTTTCATACAAGGAAACTGAATCGCAAAGAAATTAGATAAAATATCCAGTCAAATATTTACTTAGTAGTAGATTTAAAACTGTTAGCAGGCACTTGTAACACCTAGTCAAATGTTGCTTCCTGTTAACCACACTACTACTCAGTTCTGAGGCAATAAAGACCAAACACACACAGAACTGAATAGAAGATTTCAACAGGTATTTTCTGCTATAGTTCCAACTAACAGTAAGCATTCATTATTTTCATTCATATTTTATAGATTCAGAGTTTGAAGTAACATTAGAAATCCTCCAGTCATAGGTTAATAGACTTGAGGCTTAAAAGAACCTCAGAGATCATCCTGTCCAACATCTTCATCATACAGATGAGGAAAAGTGGCTCACCTAAGGTCATGTAATTTTTAAGTGTTAGAAGTGGGATTTTAACTGAGATTTTCAGATTCTAGAGTGTGCATTCTTTTCACTATATCACAGGCATAGGAAGAGCACAGGACATTTTTTGGCATTCTTCAGTGGTAAGGAGGGAGCTGCACTCTTCTGGTATTCAATAACATTTTCTTTCAGAATTGTCATTGTTTTGTGGAGGTAGACTGATTTAGTTTTGCAACAGAACTATTGTAATTTTTATTCTCCACCAGATCACCTGGTCTCAACAAAATAATGAGATAATGAAAAAAGGAAAGTTGAGTTTTGTTTAGTTAGCTAAAAAGATTTGAGATTGAAGTTCTTACTTCAGTAGCTGACAAATGCACAAAAGCAAAATGCATCCAGTCAGTTGGTTAAGTATGTGACAAGAAATAAGTAAGGGAATTAAAAAAAAATTAATTCCCTATTTTGACTTGAGCTGTTCTTTTCATTCTTGTCCTTTCCCATGTGAATACCTCAAAGCTGAACACTAAGTCCAGTTCATTCTTATATTTCCTGAAATCTCCATCAACTCTATTTCATTGATTCTACTTGTAAACCTTCTCTCCCTCACAGATATATACCTGGAATGATCAGCATCTCTGTATTTATTCATTTGACAAATAGTGACCATGTCAAATGTACTAAAAATCATAGCCCCCCACTACACAGAATTATACACATATAAAGCTTATACCAATTACATGAAATAAAGCAATAGGAAAAACCATTACAATTTTCAGGACAATTTTAAAAATAGAGCTCTATTTTCTCTTTTATTTCATTAGATTTAAAACGGTAGCATCATTTGTATCTTCTGTAGAATAGTTAATAGTGAAGGCACTCATAGATATTTAATCAATCAGTTTCCCCTAATAGCCCTTAATGTACCCCCGAAGTGATTGCCATTGTCCAAAAACTGATAATCAGTGCAACTCAGTGGGTGGGCTGAGAAGATAAAGGAGTGTGGGAGGGAACAAAAAGGACACATTTCACAGTTCTAAATAAGAACTTATAATACATCCTCTTAAAGATATTCCTACTCATATATGAATTTTAATCATCCATCTTAAAGTTAATAAAGGAAAATACTGCTTTAAAGAAAAACAATGTCATTTAACAGAATATGCATATATATGGAATATAACTATTATACCATATTACAACATAGTTTAGGGGAATGGAACTCACAGGCTAGTGATTCCTAACTCCTTCACCCCATTATAATCCTCTTAATCTGAATTCTGCTTCAAAAAGAATTCCTTTACTTGCCTATTTTCCTATGAAAATGAAAATTTTTCTCATCCTAATATAATAGAGCATTGAACTGGAGATCAAAAGTAAAAATTCTCTTGCTTCTGAACTGTGAGACTTGGGGATGGTCATTTATTCATTCACTCATTCATCAGCATTTATTAAGCACCTAATATGTGCACATTGTTAAGTAAGCAAATGGGGGAAGTTCATTATAAGGAATGGTCTGTGTTCTCATGGAATTTATAGGCTACTAGTGGATTAAGACAAAAATACTGATACTGTAACTATAATTCATTCTAAATCACTTAGCCATTTAAGGAACCTTGGTTTTAGTCTCTGCATTTGTAAAATGAAACAGTTTAATCCAATTGATTATGTCAATGCTTTCTTTTCTTGTCTTATGATTCTATTCTGTTTACCTTTATTCAAAATTATAATCAGGGTTTACATTTAGGCAGAATTTCACTTCTCATAATTTTGATGTTTAAAGAGGGGAAAAATCTATTTGCTTCTGAGGATTATCTTCATCCTTGAAAATACTGAGATAATAATAAGTAACTAAATTTTGGATTTCAGATCCGTGGAGAGCCTGCCATCGACATCCATTTGGAAAAGTTAAAAAGTTCACTTATAAGTACTAATAGGTACTATAGCTCTCTTACCAAATAACTGTGATTGATTAAGAAAGGAATACATTGCATTTCTTTTATCATCTTTTTCACTTATTGGTCGTGTAACTAGTTGTCCTGTCTCCAAATATAAGGAATAGCATATAGATATATGAAATAAATGTTTAGAGTAGCAGATGGAGTATTGGTCTTGAAGTCCAGAAGAACAGAATTCAGTTCTTCCCTCTAACAGACACTGGATATGTGTGCTTTGTCAAATCACTTAATATCTCAGTAATTTAGGGAACTCTTTAAGACCATAAGTAGCACAATAGTTCCTCATTGATAAAGGGTGTTTTCTCATTGAACATTCCCTGCCCCGAAGTAATTCTAGGTCTCTGTGAATGTAAGAGTGATGGAGCAGTTTGACGAGGTGATCAACTTGATAAAACATGGCTATTTCACGAGTGCTTTCCAGGAAGTTAGGCATGTACCCCGACATCTTGCTGAGGCAAAGGAAACTCCTCCACTAGATTCCACGTGATTGGGGCTGCCTCTAAGATGAACTAAAAAAACGTATGCGAAGTGATAGAAAGAAGCAAGAATACAAAGGAGGACATTGTAATATAGTAACCACAATAGTGAACAATCATCAATTGTAAATGACTTAGCTATTATCAACAATGCAAGAAGAAACTTCAAGGGACTCTGGCTGAAAAAATCTATCCACAGCCATAAAAGGAACTGATATCATTTGAGTACAGAGAGAAGCATAGCATTCTTCATTTTATTTCCTCCATGAATTTTTTTTTCTATTGTAAGCAATATATGTCTTCTTTCACAACACGATGAATGTGGAAATATGTTCAACATATATCATATTGTCTGTCATCATGGGGAAGTAGGGAGAAAATATACATCACCAAATGTCAGAAAATGATTAATAAAATATTGACATGTCATATAAAAAACATTTTAATGCAAAAAAAGAATTAGTGGAAAACACTTGTCTGCAAAGTTATTCCTTTTCATTGGTCAGTAAAATCAAGCTGCACCTTCACTGTGCACTTCCCCCCCCTCTTCTCCCCTCTCTCCTCTCTCCTTTTCTTTTCCCTCTCTCCTTTCCCCTAATTCTCTCTTTTTCCCTCTCCTTCTTATTCTCTCTCATTTCTTAAAGAAACCAGAGGATTGCCATCAGAGGATCGTTCTATAAGCCAAAGACTAAAAGCTATGCCCTTGGGATGGAGAGTGACCATAAGAGTTGTGGACTTTGAAAGCCTGCTCTTACTGTAAGTTACTCAATGCAGGTCTTCCATGTGAAAGAGTGTTTGTTAAGCAGCTCCTAAAGGATGATTACCTTTCATGGGGAGTTTAAAATCTGTTTTCGTGATTTGTTTTAGATTTTTGCTAATATATTCCCAGAAGACCTTTGCATGTGGCCATTTTTCTGTGATAAATATGAATATAAGTAATATAAATTAAATATGAATAGTATATAATAAATAAAATTAAATGTTGTCACTTGCCCAATGCCTATATTGTAAATGATTGCATGTACAGGACTTGGAAATAATGTTACCCACATTTGGGGAAGTCTAGACATAATCTATACCTAAAATATCTTTTGGAACTCCCTCCCTCCCCATGTGTCCTCTCAGTAAATTTCAAAGTTGTGGAAAAGAAACTTAAAATAAAAACTTTCCTTTCCTAATTGCAATTTGGAAAAAAAATTTCTGAATTTTCAAAGCTTTAAACCAAGTTTTGAGTGACCCCCAAATCTCTGTTCAGAATTATTTTTGCATCATCTTTTCTCATTTCCATCAACTAGTTCATCTTAAGAAAATGTGTGGTATTAAATTATAATAATATTAATCAAAGTCATGGGGAGCAAGAGGATTTTCAATTGCAGCCCATGCATTGCTCTCAATATCACCACAGAAGAAGATTTTGAAAAGCACAACAATTCACAGAACTTGCTCCCAGAGCCGATTGTCCTTTCAATGCCTAATGACACTGAAGTACTTCCATGATTAAAATTTAAAGGCTTCTTCGTAACCAAGTAATTTGCCCCAAACTCCTTATCTAGCACTCACCAAGAAGGCTCTGATTTTAATATACCATTAATCAAGCTCCAGCCAAGTTTACAACTGATACTTTGAATGACAGAGAAACTAACTTCAGCTCTCTAAGTATGGTAAGGTAGGAAAGAGGAAGATAGTATTCTTTCATCTCTGCATCTAGCAATAAACCAAATCAAAATGGTTTTAGCTATATGATAATAAAGGGACACATGGCATAGAAAAGTAAACAAAAAACATTTGAATTTTAAGAAGTATGATTATATAAATTTGGAATCCTGTTAAATAGCATCCTTTTTTCAGTTCTCAAAACTAAACATTAAGCAATATGAAGAAATATATTTTACACATTAAAATTCATTCAACCTGAAAATGTATTTTCTACCTTTTTAAATGGATAGGAAGATATCTAACTCTAAGCAAGGGATAAGTGAGGATTGTCTGATTAGCAAATTAATCCACATCTGATTCAACAGCTAAAAGATAAGTTACATGAGGACAAGAAATTTCATTTTTTTCTTCATATCCTCAGAGCATAGAAGAATGTCTTGCTCATAGTTAAGTGCTTAATCAATGTTTGAAATGGGTTGTTGAGATGAATTGAATTGGATTTTATTCATGTTATCATCACTTCAAATTACACCAGAATTGAAAGATTTTCTCCCTCCCCTCTGTTGATATAGAGCAACACTATAAATACCCTTACATGCTTTTATTTCATATTTGTATCAAAATAGAATGTTTTCATTGTAATTGCATTATATTTTCCTGAATTGAATAATCAATTAAGTAAAACTTGTGAATCAATGTACAATTTTTCTTAGATTTATAAAAAGGGCATATAGGTATAGTCATTGGGAAGAATTTTATTACATAGGATTCATGACAAAAAGGATCTCTTCCCACACACAGAAGGAACATACAAAGCCCAAATACAGACTAAAACATACTATTCTTCACTTGATTTTCTCTATGAATTTTCCTGTAGCGTAAGCAATATGTGTCTTGTTTCACAAAGTAATGAACGGGAAAATATGCATTATTTAATAATATACATGCTACCTATATCACATTTGCCTTCTTGGGGAGGGGGAAAGGGTGAGAAAAGGACAAAAGTAGATTCCAAAGTATCAGAAAACCAATACTAGAGTTATATCATCATATAATTTGGAAAAGATAAAAATAAAAAGAGAAATTTATCATTCATCTGTCATGAAATGTAACACTTTAAGAAAAGATCTATATAATATGTGGCTAGTGGCAGAAGGACAGTGAAATTCTGATATGAGAAAATTCAGAAAAAAATTTCGTTTACTTTTATATGAATTTTTAAAAATGTGTTTGTTAGATTTCTCATCAACAAAACTAGCTTCTTATTCCTGCTAATAGTACAACTATTGATATCTCAAAGAATAGGGATTTTCCTGAGAAAATTTTCCCCAAAGTTTTGGCTAAGTTCTTACCCTGTTATCACAGGGATTTAATTCCTTCTTTTATAATACTCCAAAACATTATTAAATATTAATTGAATTATGCATTCTGATTAAATTAAAATTATGTAATCTGTTTATTTTTATCTGAAGATAAAATGTATAGAAAATTTCATCATTACAGTATTGCTCTTTAGAAATTTAATGTAACAGTACACCCCTTTCCCAAAAGGCAAAGGGGCAGCTTTCCTAACTTTCTGCTAGCTAAATAATGAGTACATATTAAAGCTTTCTCAAACTGAAAGGGAAATGTTATTCCACAGAGGCATAGTTATTTCTTAGAAACTTCCTCAGGCTCAATTTGTTACTGTTCAGTCATTTTTCAATTATGTCTGACACTTCATGACCCCATTTGGAGTTTTCTTGGCAAAGATACTGGAGTGTTTTGCCATCTCTTTCTCCAGCTCATTTTAGAGATGAGGAATTTAGACAAACTGGATCAAGTGACTTGTTCAGGTTCACACAGCTAAAAAGAAGCTGAGGTTGGATTTGAACTCAGGAAGATGAGTCTTCCTGACTCCAAGCCTGGCACCCTCTCCACTGCACCAACTAAGCTGTCCTCAGGCTCAATGTTTATACTTAAAAAAGCCATCATTCTCCTACCTTGGGATTAGTCCAAGCAAATTTCACAATATTTAGTATATTCAATAACTTACAATTTTAAAGAACAGAGTAGAGAATGTGGAACTAATTCACAGGATGACAAATCTACAGGAAGAAGCAACCTCAGATGTCATCTAGGTGAAACTTTACAATCTATAGATGAGAAAACTGAGACCCAGTGAGGTTAGGTGACTTTCCCAAAATCACACAGATGATAAGTAGGATGTGAAGGCAAGCACTCAGCCTTCAGCACCAATATTCTTTTCACCAAACTCTACTGAATCCCTAGGAACTCTACCAGAACTGAAAATAGCTTCACACAGGCTCAACCCAATGCCTGCAAATATGCTAAAATGAAGCTTTCCCTAAAAGCTTCTATACCGGCCTTTATACTTGAAAGTACTTTCCCCATTTCTATAGCTGAAAGTACTTTTTACTCTCTGAGATTTTATTGCATTTTGCCTAGATATTGCCTTTATTGAATTTATCACATCAGTCAAATAATGGACATTTATTGAGTGTTTATTGTTTGTTAGGCATGTGGCTAAACTCTGAGAATACAAATAGAAATAGAAATAAAGATAGTCCATATTCTCAAGGAGTTTGTAGTCTATGGTGAGAAAACAACATGGAAAAGGAAGCAGATTGCGGTTGAGGGGTTGGAGTGCGAGGAGGAGAGAAGGTCATGGTAGAGAAAATCCAAGAACAGGAAACCTGGAGAGAATCTGGACCTGCCTATAAGAATAGAGTAGAGACTAATTGTACTTTTTGTCATAGTTACTTACGTAAATCTTACTCCCTCTCTGTGCCACTTTAGATTATAAATTCTCCAAGAACAAGAGCTGGTTCGTCATCCCCTCCATTTGTTCTTTTTATATCGCTAGAACATAACCCTATGCCTTGCAAATTTGAGGTGCTTAGTGGAAATTTAAAAAATGGAACTGTCTTCTATCATCTTTAGAAATGAATACAGTAAAACCTTTCTTTCCACCAAAGTATAATTGTATCTATCTGAAATTTATTTGGATGTTCACATTCAATTCAACAACTCAATTAACATTTATTAAGCATCTCCTATGTGCCTTCTGATTGGTGATTGGTTACATAGTCCTTAGCTTACGGAAGCTGACAATCTAATTGGAGGAGGAATACACAAAAATAATCATTAAGGAAGTTAGAATTTGATAGAGACAAAAGACATAGGCTTTAGACCTTAACAGATGAGCTACCTTAACTCCTTCATTTTATAAATGGAGAAATTGAACCCCTGAGAAGATAAATGATTTACTTAAGGTTATAAGTGTCAGAACTGGCATTCAAAAGCCTTGTCCTTAACCCAAGTCTATTATTCTTTTAAATATATCTTGGTACCTTTTATAGTTCCCATCTCTAATACTAGATTATTCAAAATTACTTTTAGTTACTTAAGGGAAATGCTAAAAACACCTTGAAGCTTGGAAGAGGGGTCAGGTTTAGAGGGACAGATGAGTTTCATTTTGGATATGTTGAATTTGAGATATAGAGAGGGCATCCAGAGAAGCAGTAGGAATTACAAGACTAGTATTCCCACTGAGGAGCATAAAGCACACAGCCTTGCAAATTTGATACACTTAATGTCTCTTTTTTATTTTAATTTAGAATGAATCTATCAATAGATTTGGAATTTAAGAAATATAGGTGAATTTTAGGGCAATTTCAATATAATGGTAGTACCTGACAGATTTCAAAGAAAGGGGCCAAAAAATTAGATGATATAGGTTCTTCTTTCTAGAAGTTTCATATGGAAGGAGAGAACTACAAGTTTATAATTTGAGGGGGTGGTAGATCATTGTCAAGGAAAGACTCAGGATATTATGTACTACACAGAGAGAGACACACACAGTAGAGGAGAGCTAGATGGGTTTATAGAAATAAAAAAGGAGCTCAGGAAAGAATGAAAGATTAAAGATGAGAGATGAAAGAAGTTATGAAGGGATCTAAGTAGTGTGATTCTTTGGAAAGACAACTGGAGGCAAGAGGAGATGAAATCACAGAGAATTATAGATATAGAGGTTGGGGAATGTATATATTGGATGATGTCAATATTCTCAGTAATGTAGAAATTGTGGCCATCTGCTGAGCGGGAAGATTATATGGTTCAGGACTTGACTAGGAAGAAAGTTTAGACCAATTAACATGAAGAGTATGATAGAAAGACAATTAGAGATGAAAAAAGGATTGCTGTGAATTGGCAAGATCAGTTTTGGCTAGATAAAACGAATTTCTTGAGAACTCAACACTTTTTCATAACTTCCTTCTGTAGCATTCAAAAGATTAAGAGTAGGAACACAAAAAGCTAATAGGTCAGGAGTAATGGGGTCCTAGGTTTTAAAATTAGTGAAGCAGGAAACTTAGAAAGACAAAGAGACAAAGGATTTTTAGCAGGGGAGGAAAATGGTTTTAAAAAAAAAACTTATGAAGATAAATGCAGACAAAAGAGTCATAATGGAGAGAAAAAGTCATATTTGGGAGTTGTGAAGATAGAAATAGGAAGATTTTGTAACTATACATATGTGAGATGAGAGTTAGGTATAAACTTGAAAAAAGGATGAATGGTGATTTCTTCAATATAAATAGAAAAATTTGGGAGAAAGGTGACTTTGGTGATATAATTCAGTCTATTTTGGAAGTATTTGAATGTGTGGACGTTATATGGATAGTAGCTAGCAAAGAAGATAGAGAAAAGTGTAATCAGAAAGATAAGAGAGCCAGGAAAAAAGAGTACTATTCAAAGAGGGAGAGCATCCAGGAACAGGATGTAGTCAACAATGTCAAATGAAGAAGAGAGGTTAATAAGGATAAGACAAACCCATCAGATCCCATTCTATTATTGTTTTATATGTAAATAAGATGAAGGCTAGAAAATTGATTTGATTTTCCCAAGGTCACTTAGTCAGTCCAAGATAGACCTAGGACATCTATCCTTCCTGATTTCTATTCTACTCCCCTTCACCTGCTTCAGATTTGAATGATTGCACGAAAAGTTGATGTTGAGGCTAGCTATGTGGCTCATTTGATAGGGCTTACTACTCTTCTGCCTTGGAACCAATACTTATTGATTCTAAGACAGAATGTAAAATTTTTAAAAAGTTGATGAGAATAGAAATTCCTAAACGAAACAAGATATGTTATATATTGAAAGCACTGATTGAAAAAACAGTTTGATTCTTAGAAATTCCTTATGACCAATTAATAGATTAATTACACTCTAGCAATTGTCTATTAAGATGAATCAAAAAAAATTTGACTTCTAAACAAATGGTTTAATCATCCTTTAGAGGTACCATTGTAGTTTTGTTTGAAATAACAAGAGTATCTAATCTGTTAATATCTAGTTCAAGATTCAACAGTATAAGCAATAATAAAGGAACTCGATTATTACCAGTGATATGATTTAAAATACTTCAATGGACTTATGAATTCATTAATATCAATATCAAAATTCAATCCATCTATACCTGCTTGTTCTGTTATATTCTCATTAATATGATAAAATTATCATTTATATAATTTATATATACACATATATAATATATAATTTCATTAAAAACACCAAGTGATATCACCAAGTGTTCTATGGCCCTCTCTCATATTAGCTTTACATTGCCTGGGCACTTATGGAACACATGGATTGTCTATCAGTCCATGTAGTTTAAAATTTTGAACTTTTAATTATTTTATTATTAATTTTAAACAAAAACATTTATTTTTGCCACCTACTTGTCCTGTTTAATCCCTTTCTTATAATAGATTATGGCCTAATCAGGCCCATCTTGAGCATCTCAATTGCACATTAGATGATCCTCAAATTCAAATCTCTGGAGACCAAAGTGTTCCATAATACTCAAAATCATCACCAGAAAATATTGATATTACAAAGTTTGGTCTGTGCCCTTATTGTTTTATATAAATAATTTAGAGACACATATAAGTTCAAAATATTATGGTCACAATGACCATGCTAAAATACCAACAGAACCATTACCTTCTTACTAATGGGGACAAAAAGAGTGTAGCCACACTCTAAAACTCAAGTGATTCATAATTCCAGCCAGGCTCAGAATTAATTAAACTAAGTCAAATAGAACTCAATAGGCTTTGTAACCACCTTAAAGAAATCCTATACTCAGCATCTAATGTTATTAATGAAATGACAACTGGCTAGTCCTAAAATATTCTGTAAAGCTACATACAAAATATGAGAATTTAGTTTCAGGCTGGTCTATTTTGTCCCTTATCAAAGGTTCTCCAGGTACCTAGATAACAAAATAACTTTATTACAAAGAACCTATAAGATGGTTTCACATGAACAAGGTGGATTGTACTAAAATAAGCCTCAAGGGTCGCATTAAAATTTTAAAAAGTGACTTTAAATAAATAAAAATAAATGAATTAAAAAGTATCCAGATATCAGTTCAAATTGATGAACACATTGTATTGATAGTACCACCTATGTATAAGGCACTCTGCCTGGAGCATCATGGAACAGAAAGTTAAATAAAGCAAGGTCTCGATCCATAAGGCGCTTATAATGTTTCATATACATTATAAACCAATACACAAACAAACTCTAAATTGCATACCCACTCATGTGGGAGAAGAGAGGAAGGAAACCACAGAGAAATCTTTAGCCTCAGGAATCTGAGAAAACAATATACTCTTTCCAAAGGATCATTTTCAAATGTAATATCTAGTCCCATTTTTTTGTAGATCTACTTAACTCTGCTCATCTCCGGATGAGATAATCCACTCAACATTTGAGAGCTGCCATGAACTTAACCTTCTCATTGTAGGCTTGCTTTTCATTATGAGAATTTCTCAAGTTTTGTTTCAAAGTGGTAAATGAAACATACAATAGGATTTTAAACATATGTTCTATGGTATGAAATCATGTCGACTTGCTCTCCATGCTACCTTCCTACAAAATGCACAGTGTTAACCAATTCTTTTCTGTCAACTAGCAATTTTTGGCAGATCCCTTTTGCATGATTCATGAAGGACCAGTAAAAGGCTAATTGTTCAAATTAATTTGCGTAAATGACTAAGCAAGAGATAACAAAATTACATCTGCACTTGTTTGGCAAAGATTCAATAGCAGTGGCGGCCCTGTACTGCCAGCTGCTTCCAGACAACACTCTTGCAGAAATTAAAAGCTACAAATATTAATTAATACACTTTTTTGGTACGTTAATTTGCACTGAAAGGTTCCGGAGTGCAAAACTGCTGAGAAGATGAACCATGATAATTAGAATTAATGGGATGGATGCATGTTTTTTGCAGCTGAAGTTTTAAAAACCCATGAATGGAACTGGGAACTTGAAACTGACATTCTCATAAATCTCTATGATAATGCAGCTATTAGTATTAGAAGGATTAAGTACTGTGGCTCCAGTGTTATCCATCACATGACACGTTATATCCCATCTGTCATTGCAGTAGCTAAGACATGATAGCTGTCCTTGAGGAAGCCATATGAAAAGCTTTGGGAATTCAAGGAATTGTGGTGATGACTGTTGAACTACAAAATGAATAGCTCAAATCTCTGACTTCCAAACAGAAATAATAGCCAGCACTCTGTCCTTGTCAGCTTAGTGCTTTGCAAATACTCTAACTCTAGTATCTATATTTAAGTTTAGTTAGGCAGTCTGAATTATAGATAGATCAGACAGAAGGAAAAAAAAACCAACAGTAGTCAGATGTCACTGATTTTATCTTTAATTCATGTATAACTTTATGAGTTTGATTCCTCTGAAGACTAGTTTTTACTGATCACATTATTAATTATACATAGAAACATCTTGGGCTTTCCTTGCTGCTAAAATACTAGTAAATATGTTGGAATAATACTTGGTATAACATGACAAATAACTGGAAATTCATAGCTTATTCAAACATTCTACTTTAGATCTAGCCATTGTTAAAAAAATGTTTTAAAACCAAACAGCAGACATTAAGGACAGGGTGTCATCTTCACCAGAAAGCTCCCCAGATGTTGCCCATTTGTGTTTTATCCATTATGCATATGTGAAGGGTGATTTAATTAATTTTGCTTTAAAAATTTTGAAAGTGAAATTTGGTTAACCTGTTATAAAATTGAAGAGACAATCAATCTATTCAGTTGGGGATGTGTTATGGTATTTAAAAAGAATGTGGCTGCCCAGAATTGAAAAGGAACCTTTATACGTTATACTCTACTTACTAATAGCTAGGTGTTTTTAGGATTGATATAGTGCAAAAAAGCTCTGGTGTTCACCTTTTAGGAAGAATAATAGAGGAAATTTAAAGGGTCCCAACAAGAAATTTTTAAGACCAAGTGAGTAAAAATAATATTTTCGAACAAGCCTAAAGACATTTCAAAATAAAGAAGACATGCCCTCTAACCTAAAGAGAGAGAGAAATCTTTCTCACCTGATTAAAGATACCTTAGATTACTCTTTAGGAGTTTTATCCCTTCATATTAAGGTTTTAGTACTTGTAAAAATGCATATCCTTGGTGGGAGTGGTGGTGGTGGGAACATACTTTAAGTAATCAGTCATTTCCACTTTAGTTTAAATATTTTCAGTTTTTAAAAAATCGAACTTTGATAGGGAAAGAGTGTGTAGACATTGACAACCTGAGAACAGGTTATATGATGGTCAGGGTATGTGCATAGTTAGAATGGGACCAAGATAGTAATGTGGAATCTGGCACCCCAAGACTAACTTAGGCACTTCAAAGTTTTGCCTTGGATTCTGCATTTTTCAGGAAAGATTAGGTGAACAATTTATACAAGAAAAGAAAATGATCATATGTCAAAGTTATAATCTACAAATAGAGAAAGTATCATGTTAGTAGGATTCTCTTAAGGAAGAATTTCTCAGGGATAGAAATAATGAAACACTGTCGTGGAATTTCAGTGCTTTGCCCATAGAAAAATAGTAAATGTTGAATTCATTTGAATTTTATAAGCTTTTTTCTTAGTGATTTTTAGCAATAGAATTTAAATACAGTTTGGTCCAAATAGGATTGACTAGATTACTGTTAATATCACTTGCTCTTCAATTCTCTGATATTACCTGCCATCTCTTATTCCTAGTAGAAAGAAAAAGGACACCCTGTAGTTTGACTATTGTTCTTTAGACAAGAGATCAACTAGCCAATGCAGGGAATAAGGACTAAATGTCAGAAGATGTTGGATCAAAATAAATGTTCCTTTAATGGATACCCACTATGTGACTGCTGTGACATCCTTAATAATTTTTGCTGATGTCATTCTGTTGTCTTCATCATCTTTTGTCATTTGTCCTAGTCTATTTTTGCTTAGCAAAAGGGAGCTTTATACTCTGGACTTCTCACTGCTTTATAACACCAACCTGGAATCCTGTTTAATTGATCACAAAATGAGAAAAAAAATGATGTCAACACCAAAGTGGGAAAAAATATACTACTAAATGCCATGCTAAAAAAAAATCAAAGACAAAAACAAAAGCAAAACATTCCAGAACAATACTATACCACATTTAATCAGGATTTTCTAGTTGTGTTTAAAAATGCCTCCAAATGCTATCTTTTAGTAATTCCTTTTTAATTGTTTTGGATATAAAGTTTCTTGTCATTTCTGCTTTAGGACATAACATTTAGCAATCATTAACTTTTGAATGCATTAGTTAAGTTCCGGTTCCCAAAAATACATAATTTCATTCTTTTTACTTTTAACAAATTCTCAGTTATGATGGTTTATTTTTCTACTTGTGTTATACCAATTTTTCAATGGAATACAAATATCATTTTCCTTTGATAAGATATTTACATAAGAACACAATTTACATTAAACAATAAAGCCTCTGTTGCCAAGATTAGAAAGAAAGTAGAAAATTTGGGGAAAATTATAGACAGCTTCTCAAAGATTTCATATCTAAAATATATAGAGAATTTTGTCAAGTTTACAGTAATTAAGTCCTTCTCCAATTAATAAATGAGCAAGATATGAACAGATGATTTTCAGTTGAAGAAATCAATGCCACATATAGGTATATGAAAAAATACTCTAAATCACTTTTAACTAAAAAAATGTGAATCAAAACAATTCTGAGACATCATCTCACATCCATCAGATTGGGTAAAATGACAAAAGAGCAAAATGACACATGTTGGAGGAGATGTGAGAAAACAGGGACACTAAAACACTGTCAATGGAAGTGTGAACTGATCCACCCATTTTGGAGAGCACTTTGGAATTATAACCAGAGAGTTATAACATTGTATATACTCTTAAACTCAATAATATCATTGGTAGGTCTGTTTCCCAAGGAGATCAGAGAAAAAGGAAGAGAACCTATATGTTCGAAAATATTGATAGCAGCTCTCTTTGTGGAGGTTCTCCTTGTGGCAACTGAGAAAATATCCACCTTGGACAAAGACTAAACAAATTACTATATATGATTGTGATGGAATACTACTGTGCCATAAGAAATGATTTCTATATATAAATATATATATATACATATATATGTATACTTGTTTGCCAGATGATGCCTTCTATGATGTGGCGAGGGAAGGGAAGGGCTAAGATACATGGAAAAAATTCTACTAATAAAAAAACTAAAAAGGCCCTTCCTAATTATTTTTTTTCTAATTCACACCCTTAACATTAAAATGATATATTATTTATAATAATGAATATATTCATAGATCAACAACTATTTATCAAATACCTCCTGTTTTCTTGGAACTATGCTATTTACTAGAAATACAAACATACACATTTAAACACACAAACACACACACACACACACACACACACAAGTCACAAGTCCCTTTTCTCAAAGAGCTTGCAACAGCTTATACAACATATTGTAACTTCAAATTTAACAACATTCTCAATGGCAGAAAAACGCAATTTTGTGAGAATTCTAATAATAGATTATACATTTATTTTTAAGAGAAACTTGGGACTACCTTATAAGGACTAGTATCATTCACTCCATGAAAAAATTTAAGTTGAGAAATAGTCAGTCTTTTGGTGTCACCTCTTTCAAAAGTTAAAAATAAATGTGTACGTAAATATAATTCAAGTCACTCAATAACTGCCCACATCTCTAATTTTTGTTGCTTGTGCATACAAATCAGTATGGTGATAGAGGCCACACTTTATAAAATAGTTCATTTCCTTATTCTTGTTTTCATATTACACTGTCACAAATCAAATAAAAATTATATGTATATATGAACATCTAGATATCAATTAGAATAATGGTCTAAATTTAAAATTCATATTTAATACAATTATGTATATAGCTCAAAGTATTGCAATATTGTATTTCTGTGCCCACATGTGCCACTATCTGAAGTAAGTAAAATCTGAATAGACTTTCTCCTCAAATCCTGTTACCTACCTAGAATTCCTTTATCTTCCTCTTCATGTTCTAATTACGTGTATTTCAAATTCTACGAGTTTAAAAAAGAATGACAACTAATACTGCCTGAAGTAATTCCCTTTCCTTTGAAATCATTATCTATTTTATTACTTGGACAAACATTTGGGATATCCCTGATGAAAATCATTCATTATTTTCTTACAAGTTATTTTTACATTTTAACATTTAATTTTTCTGAAATCCCTTATCTCAGTTTCCCTAAAGGTGAAAATGAGTATAATCCTACTACATACCTCAAAGGGTTATTGTGAAATTTTTTTGTGAATTTTTATTTATTCCTTGTGAATATTACAGAAGAGAAATGACTAGATTTGTAATAAGATGATCTGGGTGCAAATTCCAAGTTTGCCACTTACTGATTGTGTGGCATTGAACAAGTTACTTAACCTTTCTTATCTTCAAATGCCTCATTAATAAATAGATAAGATTGAACAAGATTGATCTTTAAGGTCACCTGCAGTTTTAAATCTATTATCTGATTCTTTCTTTTATCATGTACCCAAATAAAACTACAATCTCTTAGAAGGAGAGATAATATTTTATTCTTCATCCTGCATAATTCCCTTCATGATACCTTATATATGTTAGTTGTTCAATTGACTTTTTTCTTTATTTTATAAATATTTGCAATAGATAATCTGAAGTTAACTACAGAAATTTTTATTCTTTTTAATTTTCCATTTCAAAACATGACTTCAAAATGAGAATAAAATATTTTGAACCGAATGAAAAAGAACATAAAATATAAAAAAAAAATCTGTAAGGAGAAGGAAATCCTTCCTCTCACTATGATCATTATAAAAAAATAAATCAAAATAACTTCTAAAATAAAGTCTTTTAGATTTGTCAAGAACATGACTGAGTTTGAGGGAAAGGTGGGAAGTATTTGATTATCTCGAAATAAGAACTGTAGCTGGTCTAATTATAAATCTTTAATCATATTGTTTTAAGGTCTTTTGAAATTTGTTTTCTCACTTCCATTCTCATGTCCATTTTATTCACTTTCAACTTTACATCATAAAAATTTGTGTCTTTTTTCTAATTATATTATAAAAACACAGAATATATTAAAACCAAAGCAAACTTGTACTGCGATATAATTTAATCCCAATTTTTCTTTTCTTTTACTTTTGTCTATTAAAACATAAGGTATGCCTCCTTGCCATTATATAATCAGCCCCTGCACACACTATTATTCAATGCACCTCAGCAAATGATGTCTTAAAAAATAAAGACCCTCCATTATTCCATTAGTGAAGAGAAAAACTATAAAATGGACTGAGTTGGTCCCACCAGGGAACTGAATGATACTTTGGAGATCAGAAGGGCATAGGTACTATGATGAAGAGCATCATAAATAAAGATAAGTGGATAGATGCCACGAAATAAGTAATTTCTTTCCATGAGAAGCACATAGGTGGGAAATTTCCTTATTCATTAAAAATCTAGGAAGCCATCAGTAGAACATTTTGTCATTGTGAGTTATTACTGATTTTACCAGAAATATTGCTTCCTAGAGCAACTTCCTCAGTTCCCTGCACAGAACTGAAATAACGAATTAGCAAACAATCACTTTAAGGAGGTGGGTTTTACAACAATGAATTGGGGTTGAGGTTTGTGAAATTGATATTATGTAATGCTTGATCATATAAATGGGTTGCACATCTTTCAAAGCAGAGATAACAGCAATTCGCTCAGAAAATTATACCCAGACTGAAGAAACATATTCAAGAATTGTTGAATAGTAAAGAATGTTAAATCCTCTACCAACACCCAACACTGTATCATAACACAGATTTTTAATCTTTAAGGAAAAAAAATCAGATTCTGGATACCTAATGCTCCATAAGCATGTAGGCATTAGTTCAAAGAGATTAGAATTTTAATGGTAAAAAGGGAGCATATGTTTACATAACCACATGCATAAAGAAATCTGTCATGCTATTCTACCTTTAAGCTCCATCTATGGGGCCAATGGCCAAAAGGAAAATTAATTCCTCCTAATTTACTACCCAGTGAAATAATTCACCCTAATTTTGCCAAGGAAAGATTTATTGGCATCTGAAGACTTTGGTTCAGAACCCTCTCCCAACCTGAATTCTTACTAATTTTGTGACCTTGAGCATTTCGCCACTTCTTTTTACCTATAATTATACCTTAGATGTCTAAGATTCCTTTCAGCTCTGACTTTAGGAATCTCTTCATGATCTAGGATCTTTATGTAATTATGCTATCATGTGTTCCATCATCTCAGACACTGGCTTCAGTTAGGTGAAAGAGTTCCCTCAGTGTTTAAAAAAAAACAAAACACATTAAACATAAAGATTAACTTTTCATTCGTGATCTTTAAAAACTAGCAAATAATAGCACTCAGATAACACTGATTCTCTTCCTACACTCACATAATTCTTGATCAATAACTATCTTGAGTAGAGCATTTCTGATATCAGATTATTGAAGTCAGGTATGGTATTATGGAAAAATTGTTACATGAAATCAAAGGCTCTGTATGATGCCATTGGATTGAATTCATCCAACCAGCACATGGAATAATGTATACTGTGTTTTTCTTTATTTGTTTGAATATATGTTTCTATTTTTTTCATACTTTAGCAAGATCTATGGTTATCTAAGCTTTTTTAAATGTCACAAGCAATAGTTAGTATTTGGTGATTGCTAAAGGGGTCCAGGGTCAAAGAAGCAAACTCTGGAGTTTAAAATGTGTCTGTGTTTTTATTTCAGTTAACAAGTATTGAAAATGTCAAGGTCTGACTCTTGCCTTTCACAGGGAAAGAAGTTTACACTGCATAAATAAGGAGATTTTAGGCAACCTGTTTTTATGAACATATAATTATTGTATGGAAAAGCTGCCAAAAGAAACTTGGAATCTAAAACCATTAGTAAGTGTACAAGAATGATAAAAGATTCTAAATAATGCCAGAACCAGGAAAATGGGGATAGAAGTAAAGAGAACAAGGAAATGAGAAATAGGGAAGTGATGATGATATTAAGGGGAGATATATACATATATATGTATCTATACATAAATATATGTATGTATAGATGCATATATATGTATGTATATGTGTGTATATACATATATGTATGTATGTATATATGTATACACACACTCTTCGTGTGTGTGTATACATATATACAAAGCCAGTCTGCTCTAACATTTATGCCATGTTTGAAATTCGGTGAGCACAAGTCATCAGATGGCTTCAATAATAAATTATTTTTCTTAACACAGTGATAAAAGGAAATAAAAACTGGAGACAAAATTCCTGATTTTATACTCTTTTACTTATGTCTTTTTGTGAGTATGTTTCTCCTTCCCTTCAAAAAAATACAGTCAGAGCCTGGACCAAAGAGGATTTAGCTTTCTCAGTAGTCTCATGCCCTAGAGGATGGCTTCATGCTTGTCACATTTAGTCTAATTCCATGCCTGATCCAGTGATGGCAAACTGATATCTGTACTTAGCTCCTGGTTCAAATAACTCACTCTCTTCAACACCTTACTGTAAGCAGAACTAACTAGAAACAATAAGCATTAAGACTTGGAAATACAACCTGTGATCTGACATTTCTCTGTCTGAAACCAATGGTGAGATGGAGTGTTTTGTGTTGGTATTGTCGTTCTGGATTTCATTTTGTATTTTACAAAGAAAGGCAATAAATTAATCCATTGGGAGGAATGAACTACAAATGGGAACTATGCTCTACCTGACATTTCAGGATGTAGAGAATAGGCAAGTTACAGGGTGAGGAGGAAGAAGGGATTAATTGAAAGAAGAAGAAATTCTAGGCTAAACATATTGTTTGTATCTTATTTCTATGTTTCTTATTTTCTATTTTTATTTTTCTACTCTAGAAAGCAGTCAGGGTGAGTTAGATATATATTAATCTATAATACTAAATGACAATTTCATCTTCTATATGAAAAAGGCAACTAAAAATGTAAAAAGCAACTAACAAAAATGTTCAACTTTCAACACATTCTCTGAGTCACTGATAGTAGTTTTAACATGCTGTTCTTCAGCTTCCAAACAGAAGGCAATAAACGATTTATCTCCTTAAAAAAAGACCATATTTCCATATGAATTTGAGTTTTAACTTCTCTTTATGGAAGTTTACTGTGCAGTAATATAGTCAGGTAGGAACTAGACTCATCATAAAAGGAAAGGCCTGGGTAAGTGAGGCAAGGGTAGAGGGAATCAGTCTCTACTAAAAGCTGCCCTTGTCTGAAAGGCAGATTCTATACATGTATGTATGAAAAAACCAACTAGTTGCTCCTTGGTCTAACCAGCCACTCCTGAAAACATGGGTATCTGCAAGTGCCATTTTTTCAAAAATTAAAGATAATACATATTCAAATTAAGAATACACATCTATTAAAGCAAAATTTTAAAAATCTTTGCTAACTATTAAATTGTTATGCTGGAGGATAAACTCTAGCCTTTTTGAGTTTCTATTACTTTGAAGATCTACAATTAACAAATAGAAAAATCAAAGCTCATATTAACAAAATTAAAATCAGTTATTTTTATCAAAATTAAAATCTTAAAAAATCGAGAAACATAATGAACCTTCTTTTTTATTCTCTCTTTTCCCCATGTAAGAAAATCATGTGAAATGGTGTTCCATATTATTATTTGTTAATTTATTCATTCATTTAGTTGGTAATTTATTATCAAATAGCAACAATTATTATTATTATCTATTATTTAATCTAAGAATTTCTCATCTTAGCCTTATATTTCAGGACATTACAATTAGATTGTTAAAACTCTTTGGAAGAAAACCTTGGGTCTTTTTTTTTTCTTACCATTTACTCCATTATCTCTATTGTTTAAAGTAGGACTTTTCCTATAACTGATAATTAAAAACTTATTGATAATTGTAAATGTGTCAAAGATAGCAAATGAAGATCTTGAAATCATAGATTTATAATCAGAAGTAGTTAAGCATTAAGAGTTAAATATGTGCTTGACATTGTGCTAAACACAACTTGTCTGGTCCTCACAACAACCTAGGAACTAGGTGAATTGTTATCCTTATTTTATAGCCAAGGAAACTGAGACAGAGATTAAGTGACATACCCAGAATCCAACAGCTAGTAAGTGTCTGAGGCTAGATTTGCACTAAAATCTTCCTCATGCTGCAACTTCATGGAAAGGACCTACGAGATATAGCCTAATCCCTTTATTTTAGAGGTGAAGAAACTGAGATTTCATAGAGTTTAAATGACTTGCTCATGGCCACCTATATTTTAGGGAGGATTTTATTCTAGTTCTTTATCTACCCTGTTCAACCATAAATTAATTTACAAATATTTATACAGAGAAGAAACATTGATGATATTTTGTATTAAATAATCTAGAATTCTGGATTTTCTGATAACTAGAAGCAGAATTGCATTTTACCACTTAACTGGTTTATGAGAAAAAGAGAGCAGATGCTTTTGCCCCTTAAAACCTGTGTCATTTGAAATTGTTGTAAGCCCTGTAAGACTACAACTCCCAGTGCTCTCTGCTACAACTTCCTCTGACAACTGCCACTTCCTTTGTGGGAGGTATCAAGAAAAGTATAAAAGAGAAAGTTTGGCACCTTTTCTGTCCCTCTATCCTGGAGCTCTCTCTACCCTGGAAGCTCTCTCTACCATGGAGGGTCTGCTCTGGAGCCCAGAGGCTCTCAGATCCTGAGTTCTCTCTCTTAGGGCCTTTTCCCCTTTCTATTTACCTCCTAGTTTTTCCTAGACCTTCCCTTTTCTAATTTAAATAAAACCTAACTATTCTAAACCCTAAAGTTGCTCTCAGATCTTTTATTTGAGCCCCCAAAGGGCTCTGTTCAATTTCCCCCTACCTGGCTAGGACCGGCTACCTTCCTTTCCCTTCCTCTACCTTCCTTTCTCCTTTCTCCAATTCCTACAATCCTCCTACAATCTCTTCTCCCCTTCACAAACCTTATCTTGGATTTATAGGACCAAGGGAATTTGGCTATCTCAATTTGTATAGACTAGCCAACTATGACTACAGTAGATCATCACCATCTTTTTCTTCTTTTCTTCTATTATTGTTGTTTTTCTTCTTCCTTTTCTCCTCCTTCTCTTTTTCTTCCACTACCTATCATCACCACCAGAGCCATCCCCACTACTACTACTACTACTACTACTACTACTACTACTACTACTACTACTACTACTACTACTACTACTACTACTACTACTACTATTACTATTACTACTACTACTGCTGCTGCTACTATCCCTACTATTAATACTACAGTTAGCTAACTAGCAAGCAAATATTTATATGACTTAAAAATTTACAAACTGCTTAATGATTATTATCTCCTTTTTCTCTAGATCTAGTGAGTTAGCCAGTGTGAACCCCACTGACTATATGATTTAAATTATATATGACTTAAATTTTATATGATTTAAATATTCCCAAATCTTTGTTCAATCTGTAATTGTATCATTCATTAGTCCCTCAAAGTCAGAAATCATGTCTCATTTACTTTTGGTGCTCCTTCATCATCTAGTATAATATATGTATGTTGTAAATGTCTAAGCAATGTTTGTTTATTGATTATTCCCCCTTTATAAAAGCCTTCCCACTAAGTATCTTGCATTTACTTTATATATAGTATATCTATATCTGTATCTCTCTCTTTCTTTCTCTCTCTCTCCTGTCTGTCTGTTTCTATGTATGTATGTATGTATGTATGTATGTATGTATGTATGTATCTATCTATCTATCTATCTATCTATCTATCTATCTATCTATCTATCTATTCCTCTGTGTAGCTATCTTCTGTCATGTTGGTTGTTTCCCCAATAGTGAATATAAACTCCTAGAGATTAGTGACTATCCCATCTTTGTCTCTGTGTCTCAGGCAGAGTGCTTGGCACATTGAAAACTTTTTAAAATCCTTGTGCACTGATTGGTTAATTAAATATTGCTTGACCCTGCTTCAAGATTTTCTTTTGCAGAGAATTTTTTAAAGAGATGCTTTTATTTCTCGCTTTAGTCCTCTAAAATTCAAACCTTATAACTGATAATTTTATTCTCATTCTTATTTAAAAGAACTTCTAGGTGGTAGTTCCCAAGTTTCTGATGAAAGGAAAGTTGTATGGCAATCTTAAACCCTGAAAATCAGGGTGCATAATATGGAATCCGATAAGCCCTTCCTGGTGACAATATCACTAAGAGCTGATATAATATCTGATGACAAAGATGACAGATTACATCTGATGGGGACAAAGAACCCTTTTTGTTTTTAAACTGACCCTGAAGATGTGTCATAACATTTGTAATATCTGCTATAAAGTGTCACTGACTGGTCTGGAAGATTGCTGGAGCTTGGAGTGAAACATTCAGTTTAGTGTTTCTATTGTTTTCATCTCATGAGGTGATGCTGGGGGGAGGGTGCCTGGTGAAGGAGGAAAGACAGAAATTCTCAATTTCCATTCAGTCAATCCCATCATTAGGTACTTATAATTTATCACAGTAAGCACATAATGTAACTGTACAAAATGAGGTATTTGTAGTGGAAAGTGTTACGAGAAAATGCCAAAGGTCTCTCTGTTAACCAGGAGATGAGCACTCTCATAAAGAGTTAATTTTTTTTAAATGTCAACCAAAAATTTCATCTCAACAATAGCAGTCGTCAATCCAACTTGATTTCCACCTGATGCAATCTCACATGTGAAAGGGATTGTGAGATGCTTTAAGAACAGCTCATGTGAGCTAAAAATAAATGTCAATATTATCACCATTCTTTGCAGGGAGATGCAATATTTTTCAGAATAATAATACAATTAGGGAAATGGATTATATTGCCATTCTGCCCAAACTCCTTATATTCCATGCTTTGCACAGGTTTCTTGCTATTGTGCCATATTAGTTATTGTGCCTGGAAGGGACTAAATTTCTTCCTATTTCTGTGATGTACCTGCTCTTTTGCTTCTCAATGAATTTTATTAACTATGTGCAATTTGAAGTGCTATTATATTTTATGTATCTCAATTAATTTAAATAGGAAGAGCAACACAGTAAACTTAGTTGTTTGTTTTGGTGTTTTCCATTTTTATTAATAAAACATTTTTAATGCATGTGATTTAAATGGCAAATTACTTAGATATTCTGAGGAAGCATTTAGGGATACTAGTCTGATAAATTTGTCACTCAGAGATACAGGTGAATATTTCTGAAAGAAGTTAAAAAAACTTGAATGTGAATAACCCAACCAGTGTGTGGCAAAGTCCTGTTGTAGACATCTGCTTAACAATATTTCCTGTCTACACTTATATTCATCTATTTATCTTTTTTTATCAGTTTGCCTACAACAGAGGTATATGTTTGTACATGTATGCATATACATTTAAATTCAATCTATACATATACAAATACACATATACCTACTATATGTGCATGCATTTTTCTAGGCATTTAAATGTAATTCAACACATATTTATAAGGTTGCTTCTCTGGGCTAGGCACTATATAGATAAAGATGAAAAATGAGATTCTACCTCCCCTCTGGGTGTTTACAATCTAATAGGGTAATAATTGACTCAATTATCAATGGAATTCCACAGGATCCCTCAAAAAAATCCTTTATTCTCCAGCTTAGAAAGTTCTTTCCTTACTGATATAAGTTCCTTGAGACATATATTCGTATGTGTTTCAAGACTTTAGTAGTTGCCTTCTTGTAATATTTCAGCTTTTAAGCTGTTTTCCTGCCTCACTGAGCTCACATAAGATACATCTGAAAGCTTTAGTACAAATTTACTTCAAATAAAGTCTTCAATTCATTTTCATGGCACCAAAAAGACAGCTTTAATAACTGCAATGACAAATAAACTGGAAATCATTCCAGGCCTTTTCACTTAACTGACAAGTAGAACACTCTCATAATGAGCCGCAGGTTTTACGTTTTCTCTTTGACCATAATAGCTTCATTTAAGAGCGTCAGACCCTGACACTTCATCATTTATCTACATTATTTCTCATCTTCTTTCAAATAAATTATGGAATACTAGACTGAGCACATAAAAACAAAGTGACTTGTTATCAGTAAACAGCAAGATAAATTGTCCAGAAGTTCCTCATTTAGTTCCTTTTAAATTTAAGGGCAAGTTATTGGTTGTACCTTTTTTTTAAGTTCCAATTTTTTGCATTTTTTTTACAGCCATCTTATTTCTCTTGCCACTGGCCTCTGTTCAGTCATCCAGAACCTGATGATGGCTCACAAAGCATAAAGTAATCCCATTATCCCAGGGTTGGCCAGTATAGTATAAAGGAACAAATGGGGGAAAAAAATCAAATAAACAACTTGGAAAGAGATTTCTCTCCCATCTGTAAAACTCTCCATCCATAATACATCTTGTCATACTAGCAAATGTGACACATCCAAAGTAATGAACAGTGGATTTGTAACTGTTTTCGCCTTTGGTAAAACAATACAGATTTTAACTGGGGCACTGGATGTCTCTCCTTTTCTGATATGCCATTTTTTCCCTCTTGTTTCTACCCTTCCCCCATTTCTGCCATTTTAAAGAGGGTAAACAAACCAACTAAAACTGACTCTTGCTTAAGATTAAAAACATATATCCTTTTAATCTTCATGATTTCTGGATTTTTAGAGCTCATCAGTTCATCTCACTTAAGGAAAAGCATGTCCATCTCTATATGTGTGTCTATTTTAGACTGTACATCATTTGGGGTCAATCAATGTTAATATTTGCTAAACATAATGAAAATTTAGGGCAACTAGATGGTGCAATAGATAATGTGTAAGTCCTGAAGTCAGGAAGACTCCTCTTCCCAAGTCAAAAGTAGCCTCAGAGAGTAGCTATATAATCCACTTTCCTCATCTGTAAAATGAACCAGAGAAAGAAATGGCAGACCCCTCCAGTATCTTTGCCAAGAAAATCTCAAATGGGCTCACAAAGAGACAGACATGACTGAAATTAATATTTAAATAGTTGTATTCCAGTTTCCAATGGATTACTTAGATTTGACAATGTCACCTTAATCACAGAGAAAGTCATTTGGGAAAGGTATAATCCTAGGTTCACAGAGAGACTTTTTGAATACAAATAGTATTTTGAAGATTACATTAAATAATTGTTTACCTAATACATAGCTACTCAATAGGCACATATCAAGGGAAGATATACTTTGTTAAAACCCTTACATTTTGTCTTAAAATTGTTAGTAAATATCCCTTCCACAGCAGAAAAGTGGTAAGGGAAAGGCAAGGGGAGGTTAGTGACTTGCCCAGGGTCACACAGCTATGAAGTATCTGAGATCATATATGAATCCAGGACTTCCAATTTCTAGGCCTGGTTTTCTATCTACTTGAATCACTTAACTTCCCCTGACTTGGTGGAAAGATATTAACAATAACAACAAAAATAGTATATCATTTTTTTTAAAGACAAAAGAGTAGAAGTAAAAATTCACCTTGGTTCATGTAAATAATTTTGGAAAGTCTTTTAAATTAGCAGTGTCTTGTTTTTTACACTTGTAAGGGAATATGTTTGGTTCTTGCTTCTATATTCAAGATTTTGAAACACTATTCACCAAATATTTATTCATCACTTTCCATGCACAAGATGCTAAATTAAACCTTAATGTTAAAAAAATACATTAGTAACCTACATAGGAAAGATGAAAAGAAATATGATTTTTCGCTTCATTTTGCTATTTTCTTACTCTAGGAAATTTTTGCATGAATAACAACAACAACAAAATGGAAGTCCAAAATCAGAATTTACTCTTCTGATGGGATTATCATTATCTGAGATGGGATTTAAAATCAGGTTTTTCTTAATACCAAATCCAGTGGAGTAGCGTGCCTGTGTGTGTGTGTGTGTGTGTGTGTGTGTGTGTGCATGCTTAACATTGTCTAGAGGATTTTAAAAAGATAAAGAAATGAAATGTTATTGATATTATATTCTAAAATAGCCACTTCTGAATTATCTAAAACACACTTGAATCAGATTTATGTTGTTGAATACCACCTTATCCATATTGTGGATATAGTTTTAGATGTACTCAAAGTCACATTTCCCAAAAAATAACAATTACTCAGAAAAAAATCTGAGATAATATGTTTAGTCTAAAAAGGCAGAGATTAGTCTTGACCCCTGACATCAGCATTATAAAGGGATTTTACTGTGTTATAGTTGAGTTTATAGCAGTTAAACTAACTCCTCTCTATTCTGCTCTGACAGAAACTGAGTTTATGCCTAAATTGGACATTTGTTTAAAAGTAACATTAACATCAGTTCATGGGCAAGACTTGAGGGAAATTATCCCAAGAAAATACTAGCCATTTGTACAGAGGTCCATTTGTGTGGCGTCTTCTAGAGGAAGAACAGTGAAATATGTGACACAATAAAAAAAAAAAAAAGACAATGTGTATTGGTTTAATTTTCAGGGGTAAAGAAACAGTTGATAGCATAGTATTGAGCACACAGTATGTATTTAATAAATCTTTGTTGATGTCTTTTGACTTGACATTCCCACTTCGCTCTACCTTTTTCAGACCTTGTCTGTACTAACATGCTCTTTTTTCTGGGCACCACTTTTTTAGAGGACACTGATACACTGGAAAACATCCAAAAGAGTTCACCCAGGCTGGCAAAGGGCCATGAGTCTATATTTTTTTATGAAGATGTGTACTAATTTGGAATGCTGTACTGGGGATTCCTTTTGGCTATGGATTTGGTTAAGGGCCCTTCCATGCCTGAAATTTTGTGAAACTGTAGCTCTCTAAGAATAAGTTGAAATACATGATGAACACAGAGCTAAGAGGTGCAATACTTCCCAGGAGAGACCTGAGAAGTATCACCTAAAGTTTCAAAACTCCAACTTCAAAAACCAACCTCTCTCTTATAGAGTTAGTTGCACTGAATATATGAGGTTATGGATACCTGCAGGCTTAATTATGGAGAAGGGATAAATCCATAGTACCTATGGTTGGTGCTCAAGTTCACCATACTTTCTGCTAGGATGAAAAACAAGTTGCCAGTGCTAAGAACATGTATTACTCCTAGATTGTTAATTTATTTTTTTTCCTATTGAAATAGACAAATGAATTACAAATACCCAAAGTTAAAAAGTAATCTTTTTTCTTCAAAATAAAATGTCTAAATACTTTTGAAATAAATTATAAAGGTAAAAATGAATTTATTCAATGAATCCAGCTATCATATTATGCTCTAGAGGTGTTTGTTACATATAATACGAAAGTATATAATGAAGATTAGTGAATGAATCGATTAAAAGGCAGGTATTAAATGATGATTTTCTGCCAGTCTCTGTGCTAAACCCAAACATAAAAAGGGCACCCCCTGCCTTCAAGTAGCTTATATTCTTTTTTTAACATCCTTACTTTTTTTCTGTTTCATGTAGAAAAATTTTTAAAAATTGTTTTTGATATATTAAAATTCAGATTTTCTCCCTCTCTACTTTCTCCTCTCATCTAGATTCAGGGATGTTATGATTATAATAACAGATAATTTGGAGAAGCAGATAAATGTGTCTGGGCCAATAGACCTTTCAAGTCACAAACACTGATTGACAAGCTTCAGTGAGAAAGGAGGGGGTTAGACGCTCTTGGATCTCAAACCCCTCCCCCCTAAACAGTTGCTGTTTTTCAGTTGGAAGATGGAGACTGGCTAAGATCCTTCTGGTAAGTTTCTGTTATGGCTGAACCCCAATGATGTTCCCTTTCTTTAATTTATATTCCTCACAGGTCTGATAGAGGAATAAGTAGAAGCTAGCTATCTAACTGATGAGGACAAAGATAAATGATCTTCTTAAAACTGGTAGTAGACAGGATTCAAACTAGATGTCTAGACTGAGTTGTGAGTATTCCCTCAAATAATTTCCAGGCACAGATTTGAAGGTATAGCTTATATTAAGAATTAACAAGGAAAACTAAAGAGGTTAATGAAGGTTTTAGGATAAGGAAAGGTGACCCTGAGCTGTTAGGTTGAAGCTGCCCTTTCCCCCCTCACAGGAGGGGATGAAGGCACTTAACTAAAACTGGCTGTCTTGCTATTAATGAATATTTTTACTCTCTAATCACTAAATACTTGTTGTATTGAAGTTGATAAAGATCAACCTTATTAAACAGGCTAACCCTTGTGTAGAAACCACACTGGCTTATGCCACAATGGCCACACAGGGGAACCCTCAAGTCTGGAGCAGTAAGCAGTGTGTCTGCTCACTTCAACCTCCACAAAGCAACTGCCAACTCCTCTCAGCTGCCCCCTCACCCAAAGTTCTCCAGGGGGGTCCCCTGGAATTCTGGGTGAGGCTGTCCCTGTATCTTTGCAGGGATTCCATGCTTTCCATCTCCACATAACAGGGAATAGCCTAATAGAGGTTATATCTGTACATTCATGTAATAATATTTCCATATTGCTCATCCCTTGATAGAAGACATATCACACATACAATAGAAATCTCATGAAAAATAAAATGGAAGATGGCATATTTTGATCTGCATTCTGATTCCCACAGTTCCTTCTTTGGTTATGGATAGCATTTTCATAATGAAATTATTTTTTTTTAAAACCCTTAACTTCTGTGTATTGACTCCAAGGCAGAAGAGTGGTAAGTGTAGGCAATGGGGGTCAAGTGACTTGCCCAGGGTCACACAGGTGTGAAGTGTCTGAGCCCGGGTTTGAACCTAGGACCTCCCGTCTCTAGGCCTGGCTCTCAATCCACTGAGCTACCCAGCTGCCCCCCATCATGAAATTCTTATGGTTATCTTGGAGACATGATTTGTTGATAATGGCTTAGTCTTTCATAACTGATCATCATATAATATTCCCATTACTATATACACTGTTCTCCTGGTTCTGCTCACTTCACTTTGCATCAGTTCACATAAGTCTTTCCAGTTTTTTTTTTCATTCTGCTCACAGTTCCTTATTGTACAATAATATTTCATTATAGCCATACAACAAAACTTATTCATCCATTCTCCAAGTGATGGAAAACCTCACAATTAAGGAGTTATATCCTGACAGGGGGAGATAGTACATATAAAATAGAGGTAGATAGAGAAAGGAGATATTTCATTCAACATATATTTATTAAGGATATATTTTGCCCAGCTTCATGCTAGGTGCTGGAGATTCAAAGAGAAAATGAAATTGCTGCTGCTTTTAAGGATTTTTCTTTCTATTGTGAGAAGTAATATGTGTTTATTTATGCATATTATGTATATGTATATATGTACATATATAGGGTATAAACAAATATTTTGGCAAGAAATACCAGCTGGGGGATAAGGAGAAGTCATATGTATGAAGTACAATTTAAGCTTTTCTTTGAAGGGAACTAGGAATTGAAGGAGCAGAGGCCAGCAATATATGGGAAGCAGCCTGCACAAATGTACAGAAATATCTAAATTAATTAATTAAATAAAAATGTCTTTTCACAAAAACAATGTACAGAAATAAATCTAGGATGCCATATGTGAGAAACACTAAGGAAGACCAGTTTGGAGAGATTATAGAGAATATGAAGCAGTATAATATATAATGAGGTTGTGCTGTAAGGAGATTCAAATTCATTAATAATTTTAGATGCCAAAATTTGGATTTTATGCTTGATCCTGTGCCTGGCGATTAGTCGATGTCTAATAAATGTTTGTTGATTGACTGATCCCAAAGAAAACTGAAAGCTACTATAGGTTGTTGAGCTGGATTATGTCATGATCAGATATAAGTTTTAGGCTTGCAAATCTGAAAGTTCTCTGCAAGATAGATGCATGAGATATGAGACTAGGCAAAGAGATCAAGCAGAATGCTATTGTAGCAGAATAGGTGAGAGGGTGGTAAAGATCTGAACTAAGGTAGTGACTATGAACACAGAGAGAAAGATATAGATGGAAGTAGATGTGGACATAGCACAGATAGGCTTTAACAAGTTATTGGATGTTGGATATGTGGGGCTATGGAAGATGAGAAGTCACTGCAACTGTGGAAATGAGCAATGGCTCATGTAGAAGGTGATATTTGAACTGTTTTTCACAAAAACAAGTAGTTTCAAGGCTGAAATTTTGAACTTGGATGACCAAAACAGTATTTGTACCCTTAATAGAAAAATAAAAATTTTGATTAAAAGGAGTAGTTTTAGAGGAAATTATTATGAGCCAGCTTGCGCTTGAAATGCCTATAGAACATACATCTATTTCAAAACATCAAATAGATAACTGGTGAAGATTGGAGCTCAGGACAGCTGTATATAGAGATTTGAGAGTCATCTGTAAAACAATGATAATTGAGTGTATTGGAGCTAATGAGATCATTATGGGGAAATTTTAGAGAGAAAAGAGGGGGCAGGATGGAGTCTTGGGATGTAACTTCTTTTAGAGAGCAGAATATGAATGAATAACTAGAGAAGGAGACTAAGAGATGTTCAAACAGGTAAGAGGAAAACTAAGAGAGAGCAGTGTCAGAAAAACTCAGTATAAGAAAGTCATGGTCAGCAGGGTCAAATGCTACAGAGAACTGAATTGGGCAATTAAAAGATCATTGATAACTTTGGAGAAAGCAATTTCATTTGAGTGATGAGGTCAGGATTCAGATTGCAAAATTGTGGTGACTGAGAGGAAGAAGTGCTGGTGATGAGTAGAGAGATGTTTTACCAGACTATGAAAGTGAGATGAAGCAAAGGTCAAGAGGATAGACAGGCCAAATGATTTTTTAAGAGTAAGTGAGACCTTTGAGTGTTGGAAGTAGGGAAGGAACCATTAGTCACAAAGAAATTGAAGAGGGGGAGACAAACAGACAGAGAGACAGAGAGAAAGGCAGAGAGAGAGAGAGAGAGAGAGAGAGAGAGAGAGAGAGAGAGAGAGAGAGAGAGAGAAAGAGAATTCCCCATCTGGCTAAAATTGGTGTTCAGGCTTTTTCAGGTAATAGACGTCTCCTGAAGGCAGGGAATGCCAAATGTGGCTTGGCACCAGTTATTTTGAAGTGTGTGTCACATCCAATTTTCAACAAAAATTTTCAGAACAAAACTTATTTAAATTCACATTAATATAAAAAAATGAATACATCACATGACTTTTCTGAGGGCAGGAAGTGTCAAAAAATCAAGCCAGAAAGGTGATATTATTAAAAAGTTGTGACTGTGAGAAATATTTATCAATAAAGGTAGCTGATCAAGGTCACTAGGGTATTAACTAGAATAGGTCATAAAATAATTGTCTGTAACCATGGAATAGAATCCTTTTTAACTANGAGAGAGAGAGAGAGAGAGAGAGAGGAGAAAGAGAGCAGGGGGAGGTTGAGAGACAAAGGGAGATAGAGAGGGAAAGAAGAGAGGGGAGGTGGGAGAGAAGCCTGAGGGAAGGAGAGAAGGAAGAGATGAGGAGAGAAAGAGTGACAGAGGGAGAATGAAAGGGAGAAAGAGAGGGAAAGAAAGAGAGAAGGAGAGAGGGAGAGGGAGAAAAAGAAATACTAGAGGACAGGAGGAAAGAATGGGGTATGAAGCAATTCTGAAGTATAGAGTAAATAAGAAGAGGGCTCTCACACAGAATTGTCTCACAAATGTAAATGTAAGGCAAGGTCCTCTGTTGAGAGGTAGGAAGATAAAACGGCATGACATGGGAAGCTTGAGGATGAAAGATTTGGAAAAGCTGCTATGAGAAATACAATAGATAATCAATTAAGGAAGAGTAAATTAATTTCCCAGCTGTAATGTGGACTAGCAGCATTTGCCTAAAGCAGAGGAAGTAAATGCTGGCAATAATTTTGGGTTGGGTATTGGTAAAAAAAAATAGTGGGATAAAGTTCTGGAGAGTAGAGGATAGTATAATGCTGAGCCAGATAATTCCAGGGACAGGATTAAGAAAAAAAATGAAGCCAGATTAGGGTTTGGGGTAGCACTGAGAAATGGAGAACTGGGATTCAAATTTAGAGTAAAGAATAAAGAGAGAAGAAACCACAAGTAGTTGGGCATTTCAGAATTCTTAATCATAGAAGTAGAACATGTAATGATATGTATAACTGAGGAGTCTGAAGAAGTAGGTCATGAGAGATAAGGAGGTTGAAAAAGTTGAGAAGAAGAGTGTTTAAAGAAACATTGAAGTATAAGTTAAAGTGCCCTGGAATTACTGTAAGATTTAAGGAGGAGACAAAGACTGTGAGGCACCAAGCTCCTTTGAGAAAATAGGAAGAATGATTTAAGGGCCAATAGATAGTTTTTGCTGAGATCTCAATTAATGATATCTTAGATAGAGAACCTCCAAGTAGGACAGATCTCTGAGTGCTGCCATCAGGGAGAGGGTATAGAAGTCATAAGAAGAAGAATTCAGACAACAATGTTGACTTGATTCATAAATTTGTGTTATCTCAACTAGTTCATGCTGCAGCAGGAATCTTTTTATTCTTTGCCAGTGTACTCTTATTGAAGTGGTGTCAAATTCAAATAGAAATGGGTCCTCTAATCCATGCATAAGGATCTCTGTAGGCAGCACATTGATTTAGCTTTAAAATATTTATGTTTTATTACATTTTTATTTAGTTAGTTAAATTTTCACAATTACATTTTTAACAATCACATTGTTGGTGGAGCACTCAGAAGTGCTCTGGGCTCCTTGCTGCCTGCCAACGAGTCTACTCTTTGTCACCTATGCTTCCTAAAGCAGCTTTTCTGAACCTTTTCTTTTGATTCCAAAAAGGATGCCATCCCATCCAGGACCAATGTATTTAGAGTTTCTGGGAAAAGGTGGACAGGAGAAATGGTTCAGTCCTCAACAGAAAGGATGATTATGAGTATACTAAGAGGAGCAGTTAGATGTCTCAGTGGATTGAGAATCAGGCCCAGAGATGGGAGGTCCTGGGTTCCAATATGGCCTCAAGACACTTCCTAGCTATGGTAACTTCAATTGCCTAGCTCTTACTGCTGTTCTGCCTTGGACCCAATACACAATATTGATTTTAAGAGAGAAAGTGAAGGTTTAAAAAAAAGATAAAAAAAATAATTCACTGACTTCTTAGAGGAACAAAGTTTCTATGAAAGCCAGAAAATAAAAGGACCACAAGAAGAAGAGTCCTAAGTTAAATAACTTAAAATAACACAGTGAAATACTGAGCAGAAATAGACTGAGACATAGTAGGGGCAGGGCTAATGTGGTTGGGGACGAAAGGACATTTAGTTGTTATAAGGGAACAGGGATGCTTTTCACTTGGCCACATGGGTATTCAACATCATTTGAATTAGCAGAGTAAGAGGATGTGGTTTGCTACTGCAACAATGAATGGTCAACTGGCCTTTTCTGACAGGGGAGTCCTCCAGGTCCTAAGATTGGCAGATAGTTCTCTTTTAGGCATTAAGGAAGAAGAAATGTCAAGTATTAAGCAATAAGGTGATTGTTGTGTTTCAGTGGAAAGAAAATTGAATTTGGAATCAGAGGACCTTGGTTAAAATTCTAGCTCTGCAATTTGCTGAGTGTGTGGCTTTGGGTAAGTTGTTAGATAAAACTAAAATGCCTGGAAATGGAGGTGAGTAAGCAAACTAATTAAACCCCTATGAAGGAAAAACCTTTGATGGATCCCTCTCCCATCTTTACCTCATTCCAACTCATTTCAAGGATGGCTGAATGAATTTCAAAAGGCCTACCAGCTTCCCTGAATGGGCTATTACATATCTACATCTAGAACCAAGGACACAAGATGAAATGAGGAAATCAGATTCAGGGTTACTTGGAACCCAGATGAGAAGCTACATCATACCTAAGGGAAATGTACTGAGTTTCCTGCAAAGAAGCCTTTACCCAAAGGAGCTATACCCATTATATATATATATATACATGTATATATATATATATATATAATGTATAATCATATGATTTCTACTGGTGATGCTGTTATCAATAGACCCTGAAATGTAGCCAGCTCACCTGTAGCCTCCCAAGGTTTTAGTGGTAATCACATCTCAGAAGCTAACTTTTACTCTGGAAATCCCAATTTAGGACCCTGGAGCTACTTCTCCCAGATGACACCTCCCAGAAAATCCATTTAAGGAAGGTACTCAAATCATCTATCCTTTTTTTTTCCCCCAAAGGACTCACTTCTCTAGACTTCTTTGTCATGCTTCCAGTATCTGATATTTTCATCTCCTAAGTGCACTTTTCAGCTTCCTTGTATATGTTGTTCTGTCTACTGAAAAGTTGACACCCTGAGGCAAAGGACTATCTTTTTATTTTCATTTGTATCCTCAAAGCATAGGACACTTTTTGGCATATACTAAGGTCTTAAGAAATACTTGTTCACTAATTTGATTTCTCTGTGCCATCTCTTCTATTAAATTAGGGAGTCAGCCTAGGTGACTCCAAAGGTCCCTTTAAGCTTTCAATCTTTCAGTTTATGAGCTGAGTCCATAAAAAGTTGCTGATTTATCTCTCTACTACTTAGATCACAACTAATCCATGCTTACCTTTCCTTTGCAACACTTTTCCATGGCTTCCTATAAATCTGCCAAAATTGTGGCCAAAATACTGGAAGTTATCCACAAGTGTTCTTCATCACCAATTTAGAGCCAGAAGGGACCTCACAGGTCATCGAGTGCAAGCCATCATAGAAAATTAAGGACAAAGAAATCAAATGATTTGACCAAGATCACACAGCTGGTAATTAGCAGAGGTAATATTCTATCGTTGTTTCTTGAACACAACTTCCAGCATTATTTCCATTCCACCACACTACCATGTCATGGATAAAAATAGATTCTCATCAATTATAAATCACTTTTGCTAAATGATCATTTTTTATCCTCTTGTTTTCTTTGATATATCCTTTTCTAGTAAATCACTTATACCAACTCTCTTCCATAAGTCCTTTTTTTCTGTATGTTAACCTTAAGTTTTCTATTGCCCATGTAATTCATGAAATAACTAGTACACAGCACAGTATTTAATAAATTTAATCAGTAGAGAAATACCCCAAAATCCATTCTATGACCTGAGTGATCTAAATTGGCTACATTGATCAAATTGACCATACCATTGCCTAACATCACTTCACATTGATTCAGTTTTAGATCTACAGCCTTTAAATTCCTAAGTCACACAGCACATATTAGCTTACCTGGTCTTACAGGGCACAGAAAAACAGGTATTTAGCAAATGAATGCTTCTGCTAATAATTGGTAAACTTTCACTTATTTAGTTTTCAACCACCATATTTCAGTGTATGTACAAACCATCAGAAGGTACAGAGATAATGTATGCATTTAATAAACCTTGCCAATTTTGAAATGTTCTACTATTCCCTTTGGAAGTCATAATGCTTTACTTTGGATCATCGAAGCAATTATAAATGGAAAAAGTTCCAATTATGGGGATATTTTAATTTTGAGAAAAAAATAAAGAAGAAAAAAAAGACAAAGCAAGTGGAAAAGTGATAGCATAATTTTGTGGTATTTCTAACTGAAACATAGAGATAGAGCCTACACATCACATTGAAACACTACTATGCAATTTGCAAGTAATACACAACTGATTAGTGCAGATTAGTTTTGAACCTTCATTGTGAATATGTGATAGAGTAATCTTTCTAAAAAAGATTGGCTTGCTGTCTCCACAAGTAAGAAAAATGCTGTTGTGCTTAATTTTAATGCTCAAATGTCTCCATAAAAAGATGCTAACCTGTTTATTTTGGTTACTTCTGATTATCTAGAAGATAGAATATACACAAACCCTAAATAGAATATATTTCTTTTAAGAGAATTCATCTAAGCATGCAAGGTCTTTTTTTAAATAAAAATTTAATAAGAATACTTTTTAAAAAAACAAATTGCCAGTAACATTAAAGGAGAATACTTAGTTATGAATATGTTAAATCAATTCACAATTGTACTCGTTATGACTGAAATTATGTAATGCTTAGCCCTGTGTGTGTTTTACTTGATTGATACCCGAATGAATGTAGCATTGATTATATAATATTCTTCCTAATCCCCTCCAATCTACAGAGAAAGCACCACATACATTCACAGGCACACACACAGTTTCTGTGGCACTGCAGTGAGCTTGGGGAGTATGCTATTTTAAATTAAATTAGATAAACAGCCCAACCCTCAAACAGAACAACAACCACAAAAATATGGTCCTCTTTATTTCCTGACTTACTGTTAGTTGCCTAAGAGATTAAAATGAGACCATAAGAGGTAAAGCAATCAGGCAGTGATGAGATGAAAAGCTGTGAATGTATTACTTTCTAGTGCTGAAGGCTTTCTTTTTTCCTGCCCCTTCTGTTTTTAAAACTGTCTTGAGAAGCTATATTTCCCTAGACAATGGATGGACCATAAAAGTCTGTCTTCTCAAGTGATGAGTTAGAAAATGTTGCAAGAGTACTTGCCAAATCATACTGCCATTATTAATTCAAGCATGATGAAATTGTTCATTTTAACTATAATCATGTAATTCATCAAAATACTACTAGAGCATGTCATTCTCAACTATTATACTGATATAGCACCTTATTCTACCTCCAACAAATGAAGGAAACTATTTTTTTGATGTTTAACTGACAAAAAATAATTAAAAATAACATTTGGGCAGAACTGCCTCACATTTTTGATGAGTGGGAAATTTCAAATTGTTTTCATGTACACATTTGAGTTTATTTGTTATGCTTATAAATAATTCCTTTAATTAAGTAGAGCTCCTATTTAAGGGTTCTGCATACTACTAAAAAGGCCCATCTATTGCAATATATATCAACAGTGAAGTTTCAAAATTAATATGAACTAAAAAGTGGTGTGCTATTTGAAAATGGAGTGGTAGAGTTTAAATGTGATACGTAAGCTGTATCTCTCTGTTTTATTTAGCAATAGAACAAAATTATTCCATCACATTTCTACTTGTTTTGTCTTCTTTTTCTTTTTCAAAAAAAACAAAACAAAACAAAACAGTGTTGATCTTTTTCTTTCCCTAAAGTGACGAGTAATGGAGGCCTGTGAAACTCAGATTTCAAATCACTCATCATCTCTTTTTAACATTCATCTTGGCCTTTAATCCAGAGAAAGAACTTTTTTCATATATTTACTTTATGTATCATTTCTTACTCCCTCTGTGTCTTGGAAAGTGGCCGAATAACTTGGCTATTCCAGTTAGTTCATTTTGTCCAAAGAATAAACTAAGGCTCTCCTGTTCACTAACTCTATAACTTTGGCCTAATTGCTTTTGTCCTCTCTGGACCTCAGTTCTTCATCTGTAAAATGAGGAGGTTGAGTTATCTCTAAATCTATGATCTTATGCTCCTGGGATACTACTAGATGATCTATCTGTTGGACAATGAACAGCTGTTCTAGCTGCTGGCCTATGATGAGAGCAAGATTTGTTTTAAGGAGTTGTAGAAACACTAATTCAAAACAGGTTGAGCACTATCTCTGCAATAAGCTAGCAGTTAAGATGAACTGACACTGTTTATAGGAACAATTTTGTTTGAAAACAATGAATCAGTTGAATTCGAACAGTTGTTTAGGAAAAATAAAAGTTTAAATGCAGCTAATAATAGCTAGTAGCTTGAATTCAAAAGTTATTCTTTTTTCCCCAAAGAGATATGAAACTGAAATCTCTCAAATATAAATCATACATGTGACATTCCAATACAATGAAATTTAATAGAGTATTGGAATTATTTTAATACTTTGAAATGTAACTGCATATGACTAATGTGGAAATTTCCTTTGCTGGGCTATGCATGTTTTTATAAGGGGTTTCTTTTCTTTTGTTTTGGTGGGGGTAAGTAGAAAGGAGAGAAGATAAATGTTTACTAATTGAAAAAACTAAATCAATTTTAAAAAATAAATGAAAATTCTAATAAGTGGATCACAAGTTGAAGCTTGCAGATATTATGCTGAAAGATTTCTGAAGAGGCAGAAAATAGTTTTCTGAGAAAGACCAGTCACCTGATTCCAGCTGCACCATTCATTAAATATGTGGGTTTGGATACATCACTAAACCTTCAGTTACTTAGCTATTACTTTCATCTCCATAAGGTGGAGATAATGAGATAATAATAACTCTCCTCCCATGAACTTCTAATAGATGTGAAAGCCCTTTTAGAACTGGAAAAATGTTCTATTGAGATGAAAGGCATTATTTTTTTTATTTTTAGAAAAATTTTCCATGGTTACATGATTCATGTTCTCACTTTCCCCTTCATAGCTAATGCACATTTCCACTGGTTTTAACATGTGTCATCAATCAAAACTTATTTACATATTATTGATAGTTGCATTGGTGTGGTTGTTTGGAGTCTACATCCCCAATCATGTCCTCATCAACCCAAGTGTTCAAGCAGTTGTTATTCTTCTGTGTTTTTACTCCTGTAGTTCTTCCTCTGAATGTGAATAGTGTTCTTTTCCATAAATCCCTCATAATTGTCCTGTGTCATTGCATTGCTGCTAGTACAGAAGTCCATTACATTCTATTTTATCACAGTGTGTCAGTCTCTGTGTACAACGTTCTTCTGGCTCTGCTCCTTTCACTCTACATCAATTCCTGGAGGTCTTTCCAGTTCACATGGAACTCCTCCAGTTTATTATTCCTTTGAACACAATAATATTCCATCACCAACAGATAGCACAGTTTGTTCAGCCATTCCCCAATTAAAGGGCATACCCTCGCTTTCCAGTTTTTTGCCACCTCAAAGAGAACAGCTATAAATATTTTTGTACAAGACTGTTTATCTATGATCTTTTTGGGGTACAAACCCAACAATGGTATGGCTGGATCAAAGGGCAGGCATTCTTTTATAGCCCTTTGAGCATAGTTCCAAATTGCCTTCCAGAATGTTTGGATCAGTTCACAACTCTACCAGCAGAGCATTAATGTCCCAATTTTGCCACATTCCCTCCAACATTCATTACTCTCCCCTGCTATCATTTTAGCCAATCTGCTAGGTGTGAGGTGATACCTCAGAGTTGTTTTGATTTGCATTTCTCTAATTATTAGAGATTTAGAACACTTTCTCATGTGCTTATTTATTCTTTTGATTTCTTTACCTGAAAATTGCCTATTCATGTCCCTTGCCCATTTATCAATTGGGGAATGGCTTGATTTTTTATACAATTGATTTAGTTCCTTGTATATTTGAGTAATTAGACCTCTGTCAGAATTTTTTGTTATAAAGACTTTTTCCCAGTTTGTTGTTTCCCTTATGATTTTGGTTGCATTGTTTTTGTTTGTACAAAAACGTTTTAATTTAATATAATCAAAATTATTTATTTTACATTTTGTAATTTTTTCTAACTCTTGTTTGGTTTCAAAATCTTTCCTTTCCCAGAGATCTGACAAGTCTACTATTCTGTGTTCACTTAATTTACTTACAGTTTCCTTTTTTATATCCAAGTCTTTCACCCATTCTGAATTTATCTTCATGTAGAGTGTGAGATGTTGATCTAAACTTAATCTCTCCCTTATTGTTTTCCAATTTTCCCAAAAGTTTTTGTAGAATAGTGGATTTTTTGTCCCCAAAGTTGGGCTCTTTGGATTTATCATACTCTGTTTTGCTGACATCACTTACCCCAAGTCTATTCCACCGATCCTCCCTTCCATCTCTTAGCCAGTACCATACCGTTTTGATGACCACTGCTTTATAGTATAGTTTAATATCTGGTACTGCTAGGTCACCTTCCTTCACTTTTTTTTCATTATTTCCCTTGATATTCTTGATCGTTTGTTCTTCCAAATGAACTTTGTTATAGTTTTTTTCTAATTCAGTAAAAAAGTTTTTTGGTAGTTTGATAGGTATGGGACTAAATAGGTAAATTAATTTGGATAGAATGGTCATTTTTATGTTGTTAGCTCATCCTACCCATGAGCAGTCAATGTTTTTTTCCATTTGTTTAGATCTAGTTTAAATTGTTTGGAAAGTGTTTTGTAGTTGTGTTCATACAATTCCTGTGTTTGTTTTGGTAGATAGATTCCTAAGTATTTTATATTGTCTAGGATGATTTTAAATGGTCTTTCTCTTTCTACCTCTTGCTGCTGTGATGTGTTGGAAATATATAGAAATGCTAATGATTTATGTACACTTATTATGTATCCTGCAACTTTGCTAAAGTTGTTGATTATTTAGTAGACAACTAGTAGGAATAATCAGAAATAATCAACAACTTTAGCAAAGTCGAAAGTCATTATTTAAACGATATTCAGTCATTCTGCTGAAGTCCTCCTTACCATAGCTCAACATGGTGTAGAGGTTTTGCTTTCATCAATTTAGAAGTGGAAGCACCTATGAGGGTACCCAGTATAGCTCCTTCCACTTACAGATGAGGAAACTGAGTCCCAGAATGTTAGGTAACTTGTATTAGACAATATAAGTAGTAAGCCATTTAAGGTGAAATTTGATCCTTGCTGCCCTTTTTACTTACTCTAATTACATACTGCCTCTTCTCCGTTTTCTAGAACTCTGACAACAAAGAACAGACTTGAACAGGTCTCATTGATCCAGAATGACTTAAAGTATGAGTTGCTAGAAGATCAGCCTAATTGAACATGAAGAGGCTTTTTATACTATTGGCCACAAGGTAACAAATTCCCTACCATACAATATTTTCAGAAGTGCCTAAACCAACTTTTAGAAGAATGTGATTACTGTCCATGAAGGGAGCTAGATGGCACAGTGAATAGAGTGCCAATCTTCAAGTCAAAAAGACTTGAATTTAAATCCTGACTCATATTTGTATTAGCCATGTGACTCTGAAGAAGTCATTTGACCTTTCTAAACCTCAGTTTCCTAATCTGTAAAATGAGGATGATAATAATAGAATGTACCTCATAGATTTATGAGGACCAGATAAGAAAATATATAAAAAGTTTTGCAAAACTTAAAGTGCTACATGAATGTTCAATATTTTACCCAGATAACATGTTTCAGATCTTTGATGAATTCATTTGTGTGTACTTTATGCCCTTTATTTCAGGCATTAAAACTATCCCATTCTAATTTTTGTCAAAGTTAAAAGGTATACAAAGTGCCCAGAACTTGGCCCCAAGAACAAAAGGATTATTTTCCTCTTCTTCCTTCTTTTCTTCCTTCTTCCTATACCTCCATTTCTTCTTTTTCCCCTTCTTCCTTCCTTCCTTCCTTCATTCCTTCCTTCCTTCCTTAAGGGCTTAAGTGACATAGAAATTTAACAGGATCAGTAATTTCTAAACCTAGGTCTGGATCTATATAAAATTATTAAAAAGATATTAAAAACAGTTTTTTTAAAAAAAAGGACATGAATGGTGTCAATGAGTAATTCTCAGAGTTTTTTCTTTGCTTGTGTCTGGTAATTTTACATACTTAAAAAGTTTTGAGGACTGCAAAGAGCTTTTGTGTGTGTGGATCATATGTATTTATTGTATTAGAACCATTTAAAACTTATTTGAAATGTAAAGTTCATGACATATTAATGTTTGCAGTGAGTATTTGTGACTCATTGAATGTATTAATTATCATATCATCTTCTATCACATAATCAGGAAACTCACAAATTCAGTTTCCTAGTCAAATAAAACAATCCACAAAAAATTATTTTAAAAGGAAGCATTTTCAGAGGTTTCTTTTCACACTTAAAAAAGTCAGTTCTGCACTTAGCTCTACTTACATTTTTTATTTCTTTGAACTCAAGGGAAAAATACTAACTTCTGAGAGCATATAGACTCTGACAGATATTGGCTTCCTCAAGGGCACCAAAATTTACAATGTAGTTACCATACTTTGCAATACTTTAGCAGTGGAGAAGGAGCTGAGCTCAGCACCAAATGAACAAAAATGAGTATTTAAAATAGAAGAGAAAATCCTCTATCTTCCCAGTATAAGGATGACATTAGAAAATAAGTATTGTTTTATTAGTTTAGAGATAAGAAATGAAGAAGCTGGCTTGAGAAAGAGTTGGTATTTCAAACAGAGCTAAGGTAGTGTCAATTTCAAGACTAATGATTTTTGTCTCTGACAGTTGATCTCTGGCAGTTGGCAGAGTCACATACAGGGACTCTCTCTCTTAGAATTGGAAGAGGGAACATCTTTGCCTTTTTCTCACTGAAGAGAAAGAAATACCTGAAGGAACTTAATGTTTTCTTTTCCAACTTGGGAAACACTATTGACTATCTATTACTGTTTTTATAAATTGATTTAACTGAGAAGACCAAAGAAAACCCTGGTCTTCGGTTTGCACTCTGAATCTCTTAAGGCTCAGGGCTCTAACTTGATTCTTGTTTAGATTCAATCAGCTAACCTTGGTTATTTTTATGACTTGAAGGTGAAGTTAAGAATTATAAGCATATGATGCTGAGTGAAAGGAGCAGAACCAGGAGAACATTGTACACAGAGACTGATACACTGTGGTAAAATCAAATGTAATGGACTTCTGTACTAGTGTTAATGCAATGACTTAGGACAATTCTGAGGGATTTATGGAAAAGAATGCTACCCACATTCAGAGGAAGAACTGCAGGAGAGGAAACACAGAAGAAAAACAACTGCTTGAACACATGGGTTGATGCGGACATGATTGGGGAGGTTGACTTGAAATGACCACACCAATGCAACTATCAATAATTTGTAAATAAGTCTTGATTGATGACACATGTTAAAACCAGTGGAAATGCCCATCAGCTATGGGGGGAGGGTTGAGTGGGGGGTTGAAGGGAAAAGTAAAAACATGAATCATGTAACCATGGAAATTTTTCTAAAAAATAAAAATAATATATGAAAAAAGAATTATAAGGATAATATTGTTAGTTTTATTTAGAATAATAGAAATTTGGGTTAGTTGGATCAGGAAGGATTACTGTAGCCTGTGAAAAACAGGAAAAGCAGTTCCTTGTGGAACCAGGGAGTTTTATTTGAGTGGAGTTAGAATTCCATAGAGTTAGAAATCCTTTTTATCCATATATTTCAATAAATATTTTATTTTTTTATAAAAAGAGTCTCTTTAGCATCCTTGCACCTGGCCCTGAAGAGAAGTTTATTCATGAATTTCCGTTCACTTTATCACTGAAGATACTTTTGATTATACATATCAAAAGTATCTAAAAAGTTTTGAACCTTTATTTTTAGTTTTCCACACTCTTGTTTATAGCTCACCTATATTAGTTTTACACCAGAGAAGGAGTCCACTCTCCCTGTCCCAACTTACTCTGGATCTCTGTCTATTAAAAGTATATTAATGTAAAAATAAGAGAAGCAAAAGGGTAGGCATAATATTTCAAAAGTTTCTTGGTTCTTACTCAGTTTTCCACAGATCTTTTGCTTTAATCTCTCAAAATACACTCAATTCTTCTATATCAATAATTCATAATTTCTATAAATGCTAAAACATAATTGAGGAGAAATATACATACATTTCAATAAAACACTGATTTTCTTGGAGCAAGAAATGTGATTGTTTATCATATATATATATATATATATATATATACATATATATATATATTTAAAGACTATCAGATTTCAAAGAATACCAGTTATTTTCTTGTAAGAGTTAAAAGGGAGATCCCTCTTTTTTCCAAAAAGGAAATTAATCTTTAAGCTCTAGATTATATTTAACCAATACTCAAATTAATAGTCTAGCTTTCATATAAAATAACAAATTAAAATGAGTATTTATCTTAAAATAAATTTTAAAATATTGTAACTACACATCTACACTTCAGAACATCTGTGATTTTATCAGGGTGAATATTTTCATCAAGAAAAAAACTCAACTCTTCTATAACTTCAAAAACTGGTTTTCAAGAGTAGCTGAGGCCAGCCTTCTAGTGATGACCCTTTCCTAACTAAGGTAAGCTTGTCCTCAGAGAATAGACACATTAAATGTGAAGCCCACCTCCATCCTGTGCTCAGAATCTTTCTAGTCTGGTAAGCCCTGACAGTGTTTGATAGGAATAGTGTTTGAAATTAGAGTATGTCCTATATACTTGGGTAAGCTACTTTGGGTTAGAGTAAATACTTGAAACAAAACCAATGCAACCAAGATTAAAAGGCAAACAACAAACTGGGGGAAAAATCTTTATATCAAGTGTCTCTGACAAAAGATTCATTTCTCAAATACATTTCTCTGAAGTGAGTCATATTTATAAGAAAATAAAGCATTCCCCAATTGACAAATGATCTGAGGATATGAACAGACGATTCTCAAGATGAAGAAATTAAAATTATCTTTAGTCATATACAAATGTTCCAATTAATGAGAGAAATGAAAAATTAAATCAACTCTGAGGTACCACTTCATACCCATCAGATTGAATAATATGACAAAAAAGGAAAATGACAAATGTTGGAGGGAATGTGAAAAAATTGAGACACTAATTTGGAGCTCTGTACTGATATAGCCATTTTGGAAAGCAATTTGGAACCATAAACAAAGGGTCATCAAACTCTGTATTCCCTGAATCCCAAGAAATCAAAGACAGGGGAAAAGGGACTATTTAAATAAAAATACTTATAGAACCTCAATAAATTGTGGTACATGATTGTAATGGAATACTATTGTGCCATATGAAATGATAAAGAAGATCATCACAAAAAAAATCTAGGAAGGCCTATATAAAGTGATAAAACGTCAAGTGAGCAAAACTAGGGAAGAATTTTGCATAGTAATAGCAATATTGTACAATGATCAATGGTGAATTACTTAACTATCAAAATACAAGGATCCAGGACAACTCCAAGAGACTCATGACAAAAAAGTCTATCCACTGCCATCGAAGAAACTGATGAAGTCTGAATGCAGATTGAAACATACTATTCTCTACTTTATTTCCTCCAAGAATCTTTCTCTAGTAAAAGTGATATGTGTCTTCTTTCACAACATGATGAACATGGAAATATGTATTAAGTGATGATATATATGTGCAACATATACGATAATATCTACTATCTTGGGAAAGGTGAAAGAGTGGAAGGGAAAGAGAGAAAATACATAATGAAATGTCAGAAAATGATTATTGAAAAATGTATTCACATATAATATGGATAAATAATATTTTTTAAAAAAGAGAAGAGAAAAGAGTACTAGGTTTGGAATGAGAGGAACAGGACATGATTCCTAAAAGAGTAGTGTCAACTACTACTTGTAAAGACTTGGTAAACTCACTTAATCTATCTTCATGTCAGTTTCCTCATGTGAAAAATGAGAGAATTGTACTAGTGTTAGCAATCTTTTTTGGTTGCTTCTAATTCTATGACTCTGACACTATAACCTAATTGAAGAATGTGTTCACCTAATTTTTTTCTTTCCACTGTAATCATAGTCATCATGTATGTCAATATTCAAGCTCTACTTCACTTCATATTTATTAAAATAACTCCTTTCCAGATTATTACTTGAAGGTTTGCAAAACATTTTTCCACATAGCAAGAGGCAGGTGTTGCTATTATTATTATTATCTTTACCATTATCTCCATTTTAAAGATTAAGAAAATAAGACCCCAAGAGATTAAATCATTTGCCCCTAGTCACACTGGTAGTAAATGTAAGAGAAAGATTGAAATCCCATTCCCTTTATCTGAAACCTCTTTATACTTTGCCATGTTGTCTTTCCTGGTATCTTTCCTCCATATAGCCATTTATATTATATTAGCATATATAATTATCAATCTGAATATATGAATTACATTCATTTGTCCAGAAAAGTCAATGGATCATTTCTATAATAAGAGTTAAGGAGATTAAGTCAATACTGCACAAAATACTGAAAGAATCCAGGAAAGGCCTGGAGAATTTTAGGTGCATTCTCTTAGGAGAACTTATAAAAAGTCCTAGGGATGAAGCCCAAAACATGAAAGTTGGCATGTGCTACAATCTGCACTATTCAAAAGAATACCCATAATGACCATGCCTCCAATAAAGTACAAAAGGATCATTTTGTAATAATCATATGATAAAGGATAGGAAATGTATTATTTTCCAATGAGAGGATTCAGAAAAGTTACATGATTTGGTGGAGAACAGATAGGAAAAAGGCAAAAAGATGCAAAGTCAGTCTCCTGATTAAAGTTTTATTTACCATTGCAATTGAAATTTTTGGCACGTGAAAGTATAGAGTTTTTTGATTTAATTTTGTAAATTACACATAATTTTATGCATTTGGTTTAATGTATTCATATATATGTACAACCATATAATCACACACATATTGCATGTGTGCATGAAACATTTGATCATATTACTGGATTTATTGTAAGCTCCAGAAAGTCAGATATACTTTTTTAAAATTTTTAATCATACTAAGCCTAGCACCAAATTTGGCTTATTGTAAATATCTTGAACATTTCTTGAAAAAATTAATAATTTTCCATGCCTTTCTCAATTGACCCAATTATTCAGTTTTTCTGTGTCAATACAAGTTTTTTCCTTCTAGCTATCCCTTTCTCTACTAAGCCTTGCTAATTTGTTCCAACCCACACTAAAGATCACTCCTCTGAAGTCTCATAGACCATATCATTTTTCCTACTGCTATGCATGCAGTAAGTACATAATGAATTGCTGTTAAATAGAATGGCATGAGCCATTCTATTCATTTTGGCCCACTGGAATTCATGTTTTACTAATTCACATTTTGTATTTGTTTCTGCAATAATTTTTTTAAGTTTCATGAAAGCAAATAACCCTGCTTTATGTTTCTTTGAGAACCCTTATAGCTCAAGCACAACCAACCAAGAGAATCAACTCAGATTTTAATTCTTATTGCATGGTTTTGTGGGACATGAATTTTAATACTAGTTATTTAAATGCTTGCTCATGTGACTTTGGACAAGTCATTTAAGGATTCCGAATCTCAGTTTACTCAACAGTCAAATGGGTATCATAACATCTACAATAAGAGATTACTTTAAAGTTTGTTATAAGAATAAACTGAGAACAGATATTCTAGTATTTTGTGAGTACAATCTACAATTGCCAGTTTTAATAGAGAAATAATTATATGAAAAAGAAAGAGTTAAAAGCTTGTCGTTTCCTTTGGATCTAATTTTTTCATTAGTCTTTGGAAAAGCACATATTCAGTAAAATTTTCTGTTTTGAAGTGTCCCCTCATTTTGTTGCTCTAGTTAATTTGAAAGAAATTCTTGATAAGAGCAAAATAGTATAAGAAAGTCCTTGCAAGAAGATGAAATAGAGATATCCTTTGACTATTCTTACTTTGAATTTTGACAGGAATATCATCTAAAATTGGGACACATGCTACAGTCAAAATAGTGCTAGATTTGTAATCAGAAGACCTGGATCCAAATTCTACTTCACCAACATAATATCTTTGTGACTTTGAAAAACTCATTTTACCTTTCTTGCCCTAATTTTCTCAGTTTTTAAATGATGATATTGGACTAGATGTCCTCTAAAGTCCCTCTGAGTTCTGATCTATGATCTAAATGAGTCAATATGGTGCAGTGGGTAGAACACTGGACTGAAATCAAGGGAGATACTTAACCTCTGTCTCCCTCAGTTTCCTCATCTGAAAATATCAATTATAATAGTACCTTTTGCTTAGGCTTGTTGTAAGGATCAAATGTGATTCTCTTTGTAAAAAACTTTTAAAACTTTTTAAAGTTATATATAAATGTTTACTATTATTTTTATTATCATTATCTAAGACTTGAAGTCACCAAACAGCTATTCATTGATAGAGGGAGGTTCTTCTATTGGTTCTTTAGTACACATAAGTAATGGAATCACAGCTCCACCTCTCTCCCAAATCATCATAAATACAACATTGCCACATTTTCAATACATGGAAGAAATAAATTTGGAGAATAATGAGCTTGGTTTTGTAATTAAGTCCTGAGATGCCTCCTCTGTGGTTAGAATTCCTACCTTGCAACAGTTCATTCATGCATTTATTCATTTAATAAATATTAATTGAGCATTTATAGTATGTGTAACCCTATTTTAGGCACTGAGGAATGGGACAGAATACTAATAATTAGAAATAACCTTGAGGTGCTTATAGACCTCCAGGAAGTAGCTTAAAATATTGGGGAAAATACCAAAAACATTGCAGAAGATCCCACAAATCAAAGAAGAAATGTTTCCCACACTACACAAGTAAGCTCATCAAAAGTAAAACCACCAAATATTCAGAAGAATTTTATTCTTAAGATCACTCTAAAACATTGTGAGCAGGATGTTGCGAATGCTGTGAGAAAATGATCCCGGCACATTCCACATGGAAACAAAAAGAGACCCTAAGGGACCACATTTTCAGTGTATCTATAGCATATACATCACCAAAATAAAATAAAGAACAATAAACACATCAAAGTGAGTTTCAAAACCCTTCTTACACAGTAGGAAACATCTGTCACAAGCAAAATTATGGCAAAAACTGCCGGTCTCAGGCAGTTCCCATTGGTCATTTTAGAGCATGAAAACAACATGGAAAATTATATTCTTCCCTGAGGGATTGTTAATCCTCCTTACATCCTGTTGTCAGATTAATCCTCCTAAAACACTGTTTTGATTATGTCATCCCTTCACCCAGTTTCCCACTGGCTACCAGGTTAGACATCCTCAGTCCTTAGCTTGGTATTCAAAGCTCCATACAAACTGCCTACAATTTATCTTTTTCAATCTTATCTCCTAAATCTGTCCTACTAATCTATCCAAATTGATCTCTTATTGCCCTCCCAAACATAACACATTCTCTTCTTTTCTACCTCTATGCATTTGTTCACACTATTATCTCTCCCTGGAGTGTCCTTCCTTCTTATTCGACCTATGTGTAGCCTCCTCCTCCTTCAAGACCCAATTTAAATACTTCTTTCCTCTGTAAAGTATGAGTTGACATAGAATAGATATATCTCTTTGTTCTATTTTTTTAATTGTCTGAACTGGTCATTAGGCATGTATTTTACCTGAATGTATAAGACTTGATCATTTCAATTAAATTCAGTAAATTCTATGAAAGCAACATTCAAATCAAGTACTTCTTTCTATTTCTTTCATCCCTTAGCATAGTCCCTGCCTTGGACATCACGAATGCTTAAAAATATTCATTAATTCATTGTAAATAACGTTTTTCATTTCACTTTGAAATTTTGTATTTTTGTAACATAGAACAACCAGAAAGAAATGAGGATGGGTAAGAACACATATATTCTGCCAGGAGTAAATTATTCAATTAAGTGATGATGGTGAACATTAAAATGTTCTTTCAACATTTATTATTCCATTTAATAATTATCTGAGAATAATTAGAAGTGAATTGCCATTTAGTCATCTCTGTAGCTGAACAAGTTAGTCGGCTAAAGTATTTTTCCTCTAGTTCTCTCTTCAGCATCTCTTCCAGTTACAAAATTATCTCCTTTCTACCCTCCCCAGATTTAAAAACAAAAATGAAACTCTCAAAAACAGTAAAGCAGCAAAGTATAGTAAAGGAAAAATTAGATTTTACATCAAAGAAACTAGGTTCAAATGCTGTCTCTGGTGCTTTCAAATTGTGAGAACTTCATTAAGGCTCATAGCTTACCTGAGCCTCAGCTATTTTACCTCCTAACATGAGGTATTGGCCTAGATGGTCTCTAAGGTCCCTTTCAGATCTGTGATCTTAAGGTCTTCGATTGTTGAAAAAATGCTTTTGGTAGAAAATTAAGAGAATACGGACTCACTTCTTTACTTTAAAGAACAGATTATTAACTTATTTTTTGAATCATGGATTTCTCCAAGAGTCTGATGAAGCCTACAGACCCCTTCTCTGAGTAATGTTTTTAGATGCATAATATCAAAATATATGGTTGCACAGAAAATAAATCATGTTGAGATGCAGTTATCTATCTATACAGCTCTACATCTCTACATGTATTTACATTTATATGTAGATACATAGATATCAATAAAGATAGATATATAGATGATGGATGCATGGAAGGATAGATGGATGGATGGAAGAAAAGATATATATATAGAGAGATATAGAGATATATGATGGATGGATGGATGGATGATAGATGATAGATAGATGGAAAGAGAGAGATGAGAGATAAGAGATGTATATATGGATGGAAAGACAGATAGATAGATAGGTAGATGATGGATGCATGATTGATGGATGGATGGATGAATCAAAAGATAGATAGATAGATAGATAGATAGATTTCATGAACTCTAGATTAAGAACACCTGCTATAGAGAAAGAAAACATAATCACATTCCTAAATTTGAACACAGGCTTTTTTGATAATATATTCTCATGAAAACTTTATATGAAACTTTTTTTTACAAAATATCTTTAATAACAGAGAACATTAAAAATATTCCTTCAACTTAGTTACAGTTTCTTACCCTCCTACAGAGGACATGCATCATTAGAACTGTGTCATAGGGTAACAGAGAGAAATAACAATGAAAAGTAGCCATAAAGGTTAATTTTGCCATTCTGTAATATGTTGTCCTCAAAATCAATGTCGAGTCAATAAAGATTAAGTTAGAGTAGAGATTATTTGGTTTTTTTGTAACATGCACTGTTTGCAGAGCACCTGCTGCTGCTGTCTGGTGTACTCAGCTGTGTGATTGGCCTAGCAGGGCAGAAAATCAAGTCCCTGAAAGACATTTTGTGACCTGCTGCTCATCCCTACAATGGTGCCGAATCCAACAGCAGTTTATACGAATATTCTAATGGGTTGCAGATGAAAAGAGAGAGAGCAGCGCTAAGTTGATTAAGGTCTAAAGCATGTTAAAATTTCTAGGCTGTCTTGCCAGTCTTTTTACATATTCTGACTTTAAAAAAGGGAGTGGAAAGTAGGGATCTTGACAAGTTATAAATGAGATGTCTACTTAATGCTGGGAACTTCATAACTCACCACACCTATATGGTATTAAAAAGAAAGTTTCACACATGGCCAAGCTAAACATTTCTCCAAAGTACTTTCCCAAGCCTCTCTGTGGGAGGTAATAGTCCAAAATGAACTTACTGTGGAGGAAGAAGCAAAACTCATATTTAGGTTTTGTAATACTTAATCCATTATCATCTTGTCAGTGCTATCTCGAATTTTGACTCATGAGGTACAAAACAAACTATTATCAATCAAAGAATTAAAATGAGAGAAGTTTCGATAAGAGCCTGTGATGTCCTTTGTATAATCAAAGGTGGGCACTCTTTGATGTTCATTTCTATTTTGTTTATTTCTCTCCCTAGGAACAGAATGCAGACCTGGATTTTTAGAGCAAGAAGGGGGAAGGAAGAAAGAGGGAACAAAGAATATATTTCTGGCCAAAGAATAGAGTCTGTGGCAAAACATAATTCACAGTATCTACCGTATCATCTTTTCAGGTTAGTCAAAAGAGTGTTGTAATGAGGTCAATTAAAAGAAGACAAAAAAAGAGTGCATTGACCTCCTTCCAGGAACTCCATTCCTTGGCAATACCCACTCTCATGGTTTCAATCATTCGCTCTCTGTCAGCAATATTTAAATTTAAATTTCTAGCCTCCATGCCTCCCATTTCCAAGCAGGCATGCAAGACCTTCTATTATTACAGTGTTGCCAGGTCCTCAAACCCTGCAAGTGTAAAACAGGATTCAGCTTCCCCCCTAATTATTGTCAACTTCCTTGCTTTTGATCATGACATCACAATTTTCTTATCTCTCATTCATTTTGAATCCTCCCTCTCTAATATTCGATTAGACTGTACAATCTGTTCATCTATTGGTCCTTCCTTTGGAATATCACTTCCATTTATCCTTTACTTTCCTATTCCATTGTCACTCTCCTTGCTCAGAGCCATATCACTTGACATCTAAATTGCAACCAAAATTCAAGCTTCTTATCTTGGCCTTCCCATTCTGGCCTCAGTCTACCTTTTGAATCCTCTCTTCCAATATATTCTTTTCACATAAACTGTTTTTATTCACTGTTCCCATGAAACACACTGTGTTCTTTCTATCTCTCTGGACTTTGCTCATGTGATTTCACTAGTTTCTAATTACCTTCCATTGTTTTCTGCTTAACTATTTTTAAAGATATAGATCAAAACCCATATCTGTTATAAAACATTCCTGCTCTTGTGAGGTTATTCAACAGAATTTTTAAAGCATTTATACATGATTCATTTTATTCTTGCCATTCATTACCTTTAAAGAAACAACTTAATATCTGTCTTAGTGTCAATTGGTTCTAAGGTAGAAGAGTAGTGAGAGATAGGCAAAGGGGGCTTGGGTGACTTGCCCAGGGTTACACATATATGAAGCATTTGAGGTCAGATTTGAATGCAGGACTTCTAGGCTCTATTCCTGGCTCTCTATCCCCTGAGCAACCCAGCTGTCCCCAAATCTACCCATTACCTTTTAATATTAGTTAACCTTTCAAAATATATGCTCTGTCCCCTCTCAATGTCACCAACACTATGTGCCAGACACTATGCTAAGTGCTCAGGATATCAAGACAGTCCCAGCTCTGATAAACCTGTCTAATGAGGGAGACCATAGGCAAATGGCTATTTACAAACAAAATACATAGAGGATAAATTGGAGATGATAAACAGAAGAAAGTTACTAGAACTAAAGAGGATCAGAATAGGAAGTATCATCTAATAAAAGGGATACTGCCTATAGAGTCAGAATACCTTTGTTTAAAATCTCCTTTTGGTACTTGTACAATAGGATTTGGGGTACTTCTCTCCTCTATCACCCATTATCCTGGGTGTCAGTTGTAAAATTCAGAGGCCCCTTCCAGCTCCTAGTCTAGAAATCTTTTTCTTGTTATAAAGGATTTCTTTGCTATTAAGGTAAGGAGTCTAGAACAATTGTGGTTTGAAAGCCAGGATATTTGCCTTAGCCCAGGTTTTGTTAAGTCTAAATTTCATACTTATCTCTACTTGCTGAAATTCTTAGTTTCCTTCTATACTAAATTTGAGAGCCAACTCTTCTACAAAGCCTTTTCTGATTTCTCTAGTGCCCTCATTATGTCACTGCTTAATTACTTTGTATATATTCTCTGTTTCCTTCTCTGTGAACATGTCATTTCTGTTGTCTATATTTTATATTCCCTCCTCTGTGTGTATGTCATTTCCCATGATATAATATAAACTCCTTGAAGGCAGAGACTTTTTTTTTCTTTTCTGTCTTTTTAACTGACACATCTAGCATTGGGTCTAGTATATAGTTGGTGTTTAATCAATACTGATTGAAATGAATTAAATTGCTACTGGTATAACGTTTTAAATATAGGTTGCCCTCAACAGATAGTACTTACTGATAAATTGACTGGATTAAGAATTCAATTCAAATTCATTAAATATTATTAAACACCTTCTATGTTCTTGAAACTCTGCTAAATACCAAAGATAAAAAAGAGGCAAGATATGTAAGGTTTCTGATCTAAAAGAGCTTACAATCTCATGGGGGAGAATGAAAAAAATATATTTAAAAACAACCTATACACAGATTAAATAGGAAATAATTAAGAGAGAAAAAGTGCTAGACTTACGAGAGAAAAAAAGTGTCAGCCTCCCCTTGCATCTATTTTTGCACTCCATTTTATTTAATTGCACCTTAAAAGTCTACTATATGGAATAGGTAGGGCACTCATCGGATAGAGAGGCAGGTCTAGAGATAGTTTCAAACCTGGACTCAGACATTTTCTAGCTGTGTGACCCTTGGCAAATCACTTAACCCAGATTGCCTCACCCTCACCATGCTTCTGCCTTGGAACCTTAGTATCATAAGACAGAAGATAATGGTTTTTAAAAAGCCTACTATATAGAAAACTGGGGCAGCTAGGTGGTACAGTGGATAGAGCACAAGGCTTGGAATCAGGAAGACTCATCTTCATGAGTTTAAATTTGGTCTCAGACACTGGCTGCATGATCCTGGGAAGTCATTTAAATTTGTTTGCTAAGTTCCTCATCTGTTTCTCATCTATAAAATGAGCAGGAGAAGGAAACTGCAATTCAGTATCTTTGCCAAAAAAAATCCCACATGGAGTAATGAAGAGCCCACATGTCTAAAACGACTCATCAACAACAAAATAACAAAAATATAGAAAATGAATTGGTTGGGTGCTGAGGACACAAAGGCAAAAAATAAATAAATAAATGCTCCTAAAGGGAATAGATGAGGTATCACTCATAGCCTTTATAATTATGATGCAAAGATAAAGACAAAGGGGATATCCAAACAAAATGCTACTTGATGAGAAAGTATACTTGGTTGTGATGGAAGACTTCTTGGAGGAGGTGACACAAACTCAGTCTTGAAGAATTTTGAAAGGTGTAGATGAGAAATAATCTGTGTATGAGTTTTACTGCTACTCTTTGTAGTCATTCTCTGACCCATATTGTTATGTCACCTCAAAGCCCTGTTCCCAAGATGAATGCTTGATATCTTCTCTTAACTCCAACTCCCTACATTGTTAACTTTTTCCAGGACTGCAATTTATTTTCATTTCTGATTATACCATACCAAGCACTGTATGCCTTCCTTAATTTAAAAATATTTCCCTGACCTTTTCTCTGTATTTTTATTATTATTAAGTAGAAATCCAAGTTTGATTTTCTGCCAGAGTATAACTTTTCAGTAAAAGTCTAAAATGAAAAAAAACAATTTTTTATCTAACAAAATAGTGATGTAAATATCATTTATTTAATAAAAATTCTCTAGATATGAAATCAAAATGGATCATCCCCCATTTGAACTATAACTACCTAATTTTGGCTCACCCTGTAGATAACACCTCATAAATGCAATTTGTCATCTTAAATGTATTATTATTTAATCATATCAAAGTTTTGGTTTATCTTAGGCAAACATTTATAGTAGTTTTAATACACAGGAGCCATCTCTGACAGATATGATGAAACAGATTTATCACTCTTGACAAATTATATTGCAAAACGTCCTCCCATGGCTGCCCACAATGGAAACCACATCATCATATTCAACAGGAATGTCACCTGTGATTCTGATTTTATAACCTTTTACTTTGGCAATTGAAAATCGCTTTCCATAGACTCTACAGTACTTAGTATGTGAGTTGGTTATAAGAATAATTGTATGAATGAAGGAAACCTGTAGCCCTTTAAATCAAACTAAGTACTGTTTTATTAAAGTGCCCAGCAAATCAATCTAAATCCAAGGATAATAAAGCCCTAATCAGGTGGTAGAAAAAATAATAGGTTGTCATGCATGAGGAAAAATAGGCAATCATGGAATGTTTTCTTTAATTAGGTCGTGTAAAGTGGAGGGACTGAGTAGGAACTGGCAAGACATTCATCATGAGCAAGGTGGGAAATTATTTAGATTACTAAGAAAGGAAAATTGAGCATGATACTCTAAGATTTGACTGGACAGAAAATGAAAGCTTTTTTTTTTTTCCCCTGGTGTTCCACTTAGCCAAGAAGAAGTATTGACAGGTAGGGGATTCTGAAGTAGAGCTCAGCCAACTAGTCATCTACTTTGCAAATTTTCTATCTTTTAATTGTTTTCTAATGATTTTCATTTCAGCAGGGCTCTGGCCAGCCCAAGAGGTATCCCTGGCCTCTTTGACTCACTGCTGCCTTTCATCTCCAATGGAATTTAGCTACTAATAAACCTGAGATTGATTACAAAGTCCTTCCTATTTTCTAGTTAAACTGAGAGGAGTAATTAATACTATCTCAGATTGTTAGCACACTGCTTTGTATAGTGATACCGTTACAAATTACAAACATCAATAGACAGGTTACTTATTAGACATTGTCACTTTCTGAGCAATGAACACAAAATCCTTTTTTTCTCCCTCAAGCTTTCATTTAGGATATGAAATAAATTGATTTCAAATACTTGTAGTATTGTGACAATCACCTTAAACTTAATTATGTTTGTTGGAGGTTAGTTGGCAAAGACAGGAGTCCCTCTAGGAAATGATAGCATCACAGAAGTAAGGACTTTGAACAGGCCCCTCTGCATTGACTCCCTTATAAGCAAGTCCATTGGAGGAATTCTCAGTTGATAAGTGATTTTTCCTCACAGCTTATTCACTAGTAATTGATCCTGCACTCAGAAACCATATAAAATAGCAAAAAGTAGTTACAATTTTGTTTATTTGTTTTTGACATAAAAAGAAATCTCAGGTTTTATTGTACAATTCAGATTTCTAATTCAGCAAAAATGACCCAAGAATATTATATTTTCCTTAATTTATTCAGAATTGATTCTTTATATTCAAACAATTGACCAGCAAATAAAAAAGAGAATGACTCATTTATATAGTTTTGAAGTTTTGCAAAAGTATTTACATATTAATGCATCAATGCAGATTTCTTCCTTTATCCTTAGGGCAACCTTATTATTGTCCCCTCTTATAAATGGAAAAGCAACTCAGAGAAGTGATTTACCACAAGTCACATAACTAGGGGATGTCTAACAGGGACAGGATTCGAAGCCACATCTTTCTTTCTTTTATATCCTGTGCTCTATCTACTACATGACACTGTCTCTTGTATATAAGACACTGGGAGCAATACAGAAATGCAATATATAAATACAGTTAAATGTAGAATGGTGCCTTTTTCTTTTCTTTCAAGAGCCATGATTCCCACTTCCAGTAAAATAAAGATATTATTGCACACTGGTAGAAAAAAGTTGGTAGTTAATTCTGCATTTTTACTGCAAATGACCTGTTAATTAATTTTCTTTCTTACTTACCAAAAAGTACAAGAAGAGAGGTAGAGGAAAGTTTTACTTACCGGTTTTTATCATATGAAAGACTATATTCTATTTAATCGGAGCCAATATGCAGAATATCTAAAGTGGTTATAAGACATCCCATGATGGCAAGATACTGGGTAGTTCCATTAAGAGTACTTTTTAAAGATATAAATAGTTTAAAAGTACATAGACCTAGGATTATGATACAATTGAATATCCAGTGCCATGTGGGACATGAAGTATAGAACAGATTTTTAATATTTGATGAATTGAATTGAATTAATTCCATAAAGGCCCCTCCATGTGAAGGAGAAAAATCTCTTTCCTTACTCAACAAAAGAAGAGCAACAAGGTACACCAAACTCATTAATGCTCATTGAATACGAGGGGGGTTCTATCATTTTGGGAGAGTAAACATTTCAATTATCTAAAAATTTGCAGGTGATTTCAGACAAATATTTGGTTTACATGCATGGTTTTAGCACAGGAATGCATAACATGCCTCATTATCTTCTGCTCATATTAAACTGGCTTCATTCTCACATGCCCCCCTGCCTTTGTTTGCTTTCTGGCTAGATAGTGCATCACATAGCTCCAAGGTCCACTTGATTCAGTGGTTCACCAAGCCCGCCCAAAGAGGTCTCACAACCTCTCCTCTGTCATTCATGAAGAACCAACCTACAAATCACTTGTCAACAACTTTGATCTACCTTGTTTCAGGTGGTTTCCTCTCTGTCTATTATTTCTGCTAAGGGACCCGTGAAAATTAAATACAGACCCTGCCAATGCTTGACTGACCCGGTGCTCCATCATAACAGCAGTGTAATAGCAATAAATCATTTCAACTTTAATCTATTGTTATTGATGAATGTACAATTATTTGTCATCTAATATGCTGAAAATGATGACCAAAGAAATAGATCAACTTTTTTTTCTTCTTCCAAGTACGGCATTGATGGATTGTATCCCTAAGCTGTTATTACACTTATAATGTACTCTTCGGCACTGACAGTGCGGTTAGTTTTTTAATCATTCCATAGTAATCAACTTAAGACAACATAGCAAGACTCATAACTCATGTTCTTTTCATTTTTGGCAGTGATGGGAAATGAAAATGTTTTTATTCTTTTGAAATAATTCTTACCTGACTAGGCTGAAGATTGCTTTAAAATTGTAAATAAATGGTTGTTTATTGAGCTGGAACTGAAAAGTGACATATTAAAATGTCTCTTTTCCAAAGGAAAAAAAATAATTTAGGCCTGAGTGGAGGGAGACAGTGAAAAAATAGTTTGTTTTCCTTTTAACTGGTTCACTGCTAACTCGATACCTTAAGGGAACATTTCATTAAATCCAATGTCATGAGAAAGGTGAGAATGTTAAAAGGAGGAATAATAATTCCTCTGAGCTCATTAGGCTCCATAGCTCTATCTCCTTCTATCACTTCCAAGAAATATTATCTCATTCTTCTTAATTGTTAACTTTTCTTATTAGCACAGTGGATTATCCATAGAGATCAAAAGTAATCCATAGTGATGATTTAATCTACAGTTTACTCCAGCCAAGAATTCCTCTAATCTAGCAAAGTAAGCTTATATGATTATCTGCATACAGGATTGAATATCTTCAGTAAGAAGATCCCATTCTTCTCCCCAAGTAATAGTGTTCAGTAGTCATGGCTCATAGAAATTATTATTAATTGCTAAGCAAATACTTCTTCAATTACAAATTCTTAGGATCATAAATGCATAACTTTAAAACAGAAAGGGAAATTAAACAATGCAAACCACCTTCTTTTCTGAATGACCTGTGGTCAGAGAAGTTCAGTGATTTGGACAGTGTCACACAGCTACTAAATGTTGGAGGCAGAATTGATCTTAGGTCTTCTTGACTGAAGATCTAGAACTTAATCCAGTACAACAGAGGTATCAGACTTGGGGCCAACTTGTAAAACTCAGAGCCTGAACAAGATTAAAATATAATTGGGAAATGATTAACAAAGTAAACAAAAATACACGTGAGATAATGTTAATTTTTAGTTTTCTATGCCAATATGGGCCCTTCAGGGATGGGTTTCTATTTGATTTTTACATCAATATACAGCCTCTTCCAAGAAGCAAATAAAGTCAACCAAACCTTCTGTTTCCCCTAACCTTTTCCTTTTACAGAGGGCAAGAAAAGCCATAGTACCCAAATTTCTTCTATTATTGGTAGAAATATCTTTAGTACACATCATTGTTTGTGGATATATATATATATGTATATATATACTCATGATATTTGCATATATATGTACATAAACATATGTGATTTTGTGTAAATATAGATAGAGTGATAGTCAAATGCACAGAGACATATATATGTTTATATGTGTGTGTGTGTGTTCCCTCATATATATATATATATATATATATATATATATATTTGATTTCAATCTTTAGATGAACATTTTGGTGAATGACTCTGTAGTGTGGGAATCCTTGACTCTATGTATTATTGTGAATAAGTATATTACAATAGAGTGGAAAGTGCTGCTCATTGAGTAACCTTGAAACCAGAATAAATTGTCACTTTTGTTGCAGCCCAAGTTTAGCTGTCCAGTCTTCTAATTCCTCAGCCATCTTTCAGTCTTTTTAGCCTCTCTCTCAATTTTTCTTGCTTCTCTCTGTGATTCTCTGTTATTTGTCTCTCTGTCTCTCTGTCTCTGTGTGTTTGACTATCACTCTATCTATATTTACACAAAATCACATATGTTTATGTACATATATATGCAAATATCATGAGTATATACACTCTACACACAGAGGATATAATGAGCATTCAATCAATAAATCATTTGTTACAAGGGAGAGCACTGGATTCATAGTCAGGAGGACTTTTGTTTAATTGCAGACTGACATATACTGTGAATGCATAGATAAGTCATTTAACTTCTTTCTGATTCCAAGGAACTTAATCTAAGACTCTAAGTTACTCATGGATTGCCAACCTGTATGGGAAAATATATATGTATGGATGTGCATCTACCTACACATATATGAACATATTTGTGTAGATATAGATAGATAGTTACACATGCAGATTTTGGCATCTGAATGTGTATATACATGCATAATATATGTATATATATATATACACACACATATACTCATATACTTTTTTTATACTTACACTTATAATTTCAGTGATTGGAAACTCCCAAGATGGAAATTTCCTTCACCCATTTAGATTGGCAACCCATCAGTAACCAAGAAGCTTGGAAAAATTCATTAGAGGCACAGACAGATTAAATGGTCCTTTTACAGTTTTACAATATGTATCAAAAGTCAGGTAATAAATTTTATTTATTGATTATTCACTATATCTTCTTGATTCTCAATTTCTTTTTTTTTAAACCCTTACCTTTGCCTTAGATTTAATATGATGTATTGGTTCCAAGACAAAAGAACAATAAGGGCTAGGATATGGAGGTTAAGGTGACTTGTCCAGAGTCACACAGCTAGGAAGTATTTGAGAGCAGATTTTTAACCCAGGACCTTCCATCTCTAGGCCTGGCTCTCAATGCAATGAGACACCTAGATTTCCCCTTTACTCTTATAGTTTTTGTTTGTTTGTCTTTTTGTTAGAGTTCAAAATAGGCTATTGTACCTTCCTAAGATAAAATCTTTGAGTTACAAGCACATTCCTCCATGATCTACATATATTCTAGTTATGTACTTATCTCCTAACCCAATTGCTTAATATTCTGTCCAGTAAATTAGATCAAGAAAAATGAGAATCTCTTAAGAACAAAATTTTCATGGCACGAAAAATTCTGATGAATAAGAAAATAGGAGATTTTCTGAAGCAAATAATCTAAATATATATAAGTGTGTGTGTGTACATACACATATACATATACATATATACACAGATACTAAGTACCTATTTTATAATTTATAACAACATATACAGATAATAGAAGCAAGGGTAGACAGCAAGGGATAAAAAAAAATTTAGTGGCATAGTCTTGTAAGAAGTCATATCAGAAATATGAAAGTTAAGCTGGAATTGATACTGAATGACAAAGATAAAAAGTTACATTTCAACTCAAAAAAAGGTATATGTGAAAGTATTTGAGTTCTGCTCAGTGTAGATAGATCAATCAAAACAAATGAAAGAGGGAATCAAGATGATGAATTATAGGCAGCAACTCAGATAAGTTCTCCCAATATTCCCCTTCAAACAACTTTAAAATAACTCCTTAAGCTAGATTTTGGAACAGCAGAACCAAAAAAAAAAAAAAAAAAAAAAAAAAAACGATGGGAGTAAGAATCGCCTAAGACAACTTGAAGGTTTGCAAGAAATGTTTATGACACAATAGTTGGGGTTGACCTGAATGAAGTGTGGCAATGGCACAATCAGTCAACCTTGGAGGAAGTAGCAGTAGCTCCCAAAGCTCCCAAAAGAGAATCAATAAGAGAGCCAGACAAAAAGGTGGGCTTTTTGCTGGCACTTGGTGTAATTGGTGCTCATTGGCAACTCTTTTCTCATAAATAGGACTGAGTTGCAATTTCAGGGTGTTCAGAAATTCTTGTATTCAATAATAAGGAAGGAGGGCTCTGATCACTGTTCCAAGGGCAAGAAGAGCACTAGTACTTGTGGATGCAAGAAAGCAGGGGACCTGATCACAGTTTAGAGATTTTTTTTGAGCAAACAACATCAAAAAAAGACCTTGACCATAAAAACTTGCCATAGTGATAGAGAAGACAAAGAAGAAAACTCAGAAGAAGCCAATGTGAAAACAATTATAAACAGAGCCTCAAAGAAAAATGTTCATTAGACCCAAAGCCAACAAGAAGTCCTAGAAGTGTGAAAGAAAGAAAAAACAGTGCTTGAGGAAAAATTGAGAAAATTAATGACAATAATGCAAGAAAATTTTGAAGGGAAAACTAACATCTTGGTAAAAGAGGCAAGGATAGACAAAAATACTGAAGAAAATAACATCATAAAAAACAGAAATGACATAATGGTAAAAGAAACACAAAAAAAGGTAAACCACTACTTAAAGCGGTTGGCATAATGATGCCAGATAACCACTTTCTCTTTCAAGCATAAAGATATTTTGTCTGAAAAGAACAGAACAAAATGGAGAAGAGAATGCACATCGAATCATGGTTTCAGATGAAGGGATTTTAGAGGCTATATACTCTTATTTTATAGAAGAGAAACTAAGTCTGGGAAGTGAAGAGACTTACTAAGATACACAGCTAATTGTTTTTTGAGATTTATTTGAACGCAGATCTTTTTGACTCTAAGACTGGCACTATATCTCCCATACTATGCTACTTTGTCTTGAATTATTATTCAAAATAGGTAGGGAGATAAAAATGGAATTATACACACATGTGTGTGTATGTATATATACATATAAAATTATACAGATTTATTTTGCATCTTTCAACTGGAATGCCCATTAACAATGTGTCCACATAAAAAATTAAATTTAGGGTTTGACTAAATGTGAGAATTCTAAGGTAATATTGTAGTTGCTGATTTAAAATATTATAGTTCAAGTCAAAATGACTTTTAGTATCATTTATTTACAAAGAGGTGGAAAGAGTGAAAGTAGAGAAATGTAAGAAGAGGGTAGAGAAAATGTCTAGCCTATCACACTAAATGTTGCTCCAGTGTCCAGCTAAGCCCCAGCAGGGCTCTTTAATCCTCAGCCAGAGGATTTGGTGGTGTCTTATGCAAGAGTTCCACCTACACAGCCTCCTCCAGAAAAGGAAGGCCTCTCTGGAACTAATTTCTCTAGAAGCCCAAGACGAAGTCCAAAGGAGAAGATCCTGGAGCAGTCCTTCAAGAAGCAACCCAAGAGCCAAGTCAAGGTCCAAGCCGAAGGCCAAGTTCAAAGCCACCTCCAAAAGCCAAGTCAGCAGGAGAAGTTTCTCAGGAAGTTCAGGACTTTTTATAGTCCTTTTTCCACATCACTTCCTGTCCCTTCCTCCACTTTATGGGAACCAACTGCAGTCTTTAAATTTGCTTAGCACTGCCCAGAGGCTGCTTCGTGGCCTCTGGAGTTGTCACTCACTTTAGTAAGTGACTTGGTAACTCCCTTACTTAATGTTAAGTAGGGGTATTTAAGTTTTTGGTTGATTAATTTAAAACTTGCTGATTGATAAAAAAAGAAAGTTTGATTCACTCTTCACACAACTTTACTGAAGTTATTGTTTCACTTATTTTCAATTAATTCTTTTGGGTTCTCTAGAGAGATCATTATATTATGAAAAAATGTGAGTTTTGTTTAGTCAATATTTTATTCCTTTGGTTCCCTTTTCTAATCTTACTGATATCTCTAGTATTCTAGAATTGGGTAAATAATAATCTAAATAATGTATAATTTTGCTTTATCCTTTATCTCATTATGAAGGCCCTTAGCCTTTTTTCCATTGTATAATGATGACTCCAGATTTTAGATAGATATCTGGTGTCATGTTAAGTAAAGATCCAATTTATCTTGAAATTTCTGGTATTTTGAATAGAAATAGGTGTTCAATTTTTCCTAAGATTTATTCACATAGTCATAAAGCCACTAGGACATAAGCATTAGGGGTGAATCAGGAAAGGATTTAAGCAGATGTTGCCTAAGAGTTAGACTCTATGAGGCACAGGAAAGTAAGGAGTGCATTTCAGGCATATAGGATAGTCAGTAAAAAAAGCAAAGAAGTAAAAGATGGTGTGTCATGCGTGAGGAACAAAGAAAAGGCAAGTGGGACTGGATTGCAAGGTATTTAAAGAGGAATGATGTCTAATGATGTTTGAAATATGTAAATAAGAGAAAATGAAGACCTCAATAATGAGTTGTTTAAGTGGATAGGAGGGACCATATATCAGAGATGTTGTGGAAGTAGAAATGGCAAGCTAACAACTGCTTCTTTATCTGAGATAAGGGAGTGCTGAGTCTAGAACAGGTACTTATGACCCTGATGAAATGAAAATTCAGAAGATGGGGAAGATAATAAGGCCTTTCATGTAGTTTTAAAAATGTTCCCAGGATGTCCTGATTGAAATGCTCCTTATGTAGTTGTTGACCCACAGTTGGAATTCAGTTTAGAGACATAAATTATACATTTAGATTTAGGATTAATCTAGATATAAATTGTAGTTCGACAAAGGGTAGCTGAAATGGGGGAGTGACAAAGAGAGAGAAAGAGAGAGGAGAAAAAGGGGGGAAAAGAGTTCAGGGAAGAACCTTAGAAAACAACAATAGGGGCATAATATGGATTTAAAGTCAAGTGGAGATTGAGAAGAAGTAGCTTTACAGATAATACATGAGCCAGGAGAGGATATAGCCATGATGGTGAGCTTATGGCACATGTGCCAAAGATGGCTTGTAGAGACCTCTCTGTGGTTAGCACAGGCCTTAGGCTTGGCCAGCTGGGAGTCTTGTTCCACCCCTGAACATGGGAGTGTGGGGTATGTTTGACACGTGAACCTCCCTCTACCATAGCTAAAGTAGAGTTCAGCAGGACCAGCAGTCTGGCCTCACCCCCAGTGCAGGGAGGGTGGGGCGCTGTACTTAGTATTGAGGTGGGGCATGGGTCCAAGTGTGGGAGGGGTGGGGCATGGCATGGATTCCCTAAAAAAAATTCTAAAAGATTCACCATCACTGGGATATGGTCACAAAAACCCAGAGAGAAAAGAGTCTTTAGGAGGAGAAGGTAATCAACAGTGTTAATTATAGCAGGTGACTAGTTCTACTCATTTCACTGTTCATTATCTTGTATAGTTTTCCCAAGTTTTTTAAAAAAATAAATCAATCTTTTCATTATTTCTCATGGTGTAGTTTCCTTGAGTCCAGTTATAAGGGCCAGTTTGAAACTTAGACTTTAAAATCTACAGTGTCCAGGAAATGGCAAATCAGATGGTGAAGGGTCTTTAGTTCATTCCATTTAAGAATAATTTGAAGGGGAGGGCAGCTGGGTAGATCAGTGGATTGAGAGTCAGGCCTAGAGACAGGAGGTCCTAGGTTCAAATCTGGCCTCAGACACTTCCCAGCTGTGTGACCCTGGGCAAGTCATGACCACCATTGCCCACCCTTACCACTCTTCCACCTAGGAGCCAATACACAGAAGTTAAGGGTTTAAAAAAAATAATAATTTGAAGGAACTGGGGATGTTTGGAAAAAGCAATGTTTGTAACATAGTCCTCATTGTAGTGGATTAATTGTAACTTTCTTTTTCCTCAAGATAATAATAATAACAATAACGTAATGCAACCATATAGAACATTAGCATTTTAAACTGATAGGTCATCATATAATGCTTAATCTAAATTTATAGCTTTTCTTCCTTTGTTCTTTGGTTATCATCTCCTAATATCTGAATTTTCTATAGAACAGGATATTTTGTAAACAGAATATCCCTTGGTTATTCTCTTGTTAATTTATTTATTTGTCCTCTTTACTCATATTACATATAAAATTTGTTAAGATGAGAATCAAATTAATCAACTTAAACAAAATGTAGTTTTGCAGTTGATGCATTCTTATAAGTAAATGCTTTCCTATGCATAAGTATATAGTATAATCATATGAGAAATGAAGGAGGAATTTAGGGAATGACAAAAATTTTGAATAAGTAATTATTGCATACTTATTTTTATTTAACTACAGTATTAGGTAAAGAACTGGATTTATCTTTCATTTCCCTGGATATAAATGGAATGATTAGTACCAGGAATTTGTACTGAGGTTCAAAAATATAAGGGTGCTTCTTCCATTGGAGGGAGCACTTTCTTCCAGATGAAAACTGCTATCTCTATGCCTCACCTTGTAATTTTCAGTTGCTTCACCCACTCTGAAATGACTGTATATAACACCTACCCTGTCTAGTGACTATGAAATCCTCTTGGTAGCAGGTTAGTTAGAAATCCTCTTTATTCTAATGTGAAGAATGTGCTACCCCCCTCTTAGGGTAGACTTTGGATGTTTCTTGTCTTCAGGAAAAATAAATATGAATATTTTCATGATCTGTACTTTATCTTTAAAACTAATTAAATAAAGCAAGGGCATAAAGAAGCAAATCCAAGATCTATGAGTGTTATGAGCAGGCCAAATAAATTCTTAGGAAGGAAGGAAGGAAGAAAGGAAGGAAGAAAGGAAGGAAGAAAGGAAGGAAGGAAGGAAGGAAGGAAGGAAGGAAGGAAGGAAGGAAGGAAATCTAGGGTATCTTTTATACTCAACTGAAGCTCAAAATTTCCTGGAAATCTAATAGTAGGGTAGAAAATCACAAGAAGATTAGAAAAATGCAGAAAAAACAGATAAACTCAGGCACCATTAGGCCAGCTGAGTAGTGTTGTTCCCTGAAGGGAAAGAAAACCTGTAGTTGAGTTCTAAGTCCTGGAAATGTATAGTACAGATTAGAGACATAGCTGTAATATAACATATTGACTGCTGGTTTTGCCATTAGAGACTCAAAGTTAAAAAAACACAAAAAAACCCTTCCTTTATTATAGTGTGTCCTTGGACAAATAGCATACCCTCTGGAGTCCTCACTTACCTCATGCTATAAAATGAGGGAATTAGACTAGATGGCCCACAAGGTCCATTCTTTTTATTATCGGATAAGAAAAGAAAGAATACCAATAGAAGTATAGCATGATATAGCTTTCTTAAATCCCATAAATGATAACTAGTTAATGTTTGTACCTACACAAATGTTTGTTGACCTAAAAATACAACTTAAGTGAAAATGTGTCAGTTCTATTGTTAATGTATTCACTTAATAGAACATTGAAAAAATTCATTTTAGACAATAAAAGTGTTATAGGTTCCAATTCTATCACTACTATTTCCTAATGATTTTAAGTTCAATAGTGTTTCTAAGAAACTCATCAATTAATCCATTTTTCCTCTCATCCTTATTGTTATGAACTCTTTTTGATTCAGCATTCTCACTAACAAAAGCCAGTGAAAAATTCAGGCACTAAATGGCAATGAAAGAGTAAATATACAGCTCTACAGAACCTCTCAGCTTATAATTTATTTTAAATTTTTATGAGCAGTTTAGATTTTAGTATGTATGGTTCTACATTTTTATTTGTTTCCAAATGTGTTAGCTAAAAGAACTCATAGTAATTAGTATGAATTGCTGTATAAGAAAAACAAAGAAGTTAAGACTGTCTTGAGGCCACTATAGCTGGAAATTTGGTCAGAAATGCCTAAATTCCTCTTCTCCACATGCTATTCATTAAAGCATTGCACACATTTAATAATCAGATTTTAAAATGAAACCTAATAGCAAAGACAATAACACTAATGCATGATAACAAATCCTATCATAAAACAGGAAAAAGATACCATATCAGTGAAACAGATAGTAATTAAATTGATGAGAAAAAAATATTTGTCAAAGACTTTTTCGTAAAAATAAAAAGTAACTACAGAACTTCCCCTTTTTTCTCTAAATAAACTTTTCCCCTTAAAACTCCAAGTTGATTCATTTCTTTTTAAATGTGTCTAAATGTCCTGACCTCAGGAAAAATTTATATATGCACTTATATAACATGTATAGGTGTAGTTATTCCCATATTCATATATGTGTATTTGTGTGTATATACATTTGGCAATGTATGCTTATATATGGTTTTATAAAATATTACAAAAATTGTATGTTGTTAGTGTTATATTGAAACTCTGGGAGCAGAGAGTCTCACTGTTGATTGACAGGTGAAGACTATTGGACATCAGAATGTTCCCAGAGGCCATGAGGACAGGGAGAAAGCAGTTGGCCAGGGAGTTATAAATACCCTGGCAGCCCCCTGGCTTTTGGTTCCTTTCATTTCCCTTGGACCTGAGATCTGTAGACCCTGGGCTATTGGGATCTGAGGCTTGCTTGGTTCAACCTTGCAAGAACTCCTGTCTTGTACTCATAAACATTGCCAACCTGTACCCAGACCGTGAATCCTCTTATTCTACTGATAGATATTTAGGAATTCAAACCTAGATATTTAGGAATTCAAACCATCTTTAGATATCTAGGTATCCCAGGGCCCGGGAGGGATCCGGGAAGTGGGCAGGAGAAGAAGAAGAGGGTGGAAAGGGGTGGTTCCTGAAGGCTGTATAGGCATAACATCTAACAGGAAGAAGAAGCTGAAAGACATCAAACAGCATCTTGCTTGCTCTGCTTTGGCTGTGGCCAGGCTGAGCCAGAGGAGCTAGATTAAGCCAGAATTACTTACCTGCCTACAGCTCTGAGGGATTACTATTATCAAAATTAGTTTAGGGTTTCCCAATTCCTCGTCCCATTTCCTAATATTCCTTCTTTGCTAAATATAGATAAAGCTATTCAAGTACCTTCCTGGAGTGGTTGTTTTATCACTTCTCTGGGAAGGGAGCAACGCAGTCAGATAAACGAGTCCAAGGCTAATAGAGCCCAATATCCATCATTAATCAACCCCAGGTGGGACCTGAAGGGATACCATCTACTGACCTGAAGGATCCTGCCTTGGCACTGTTATAAAGGAGGGAAGTGTTACAACATCTAGCTAGGTGGCAAGACTCAGGTGATCTTGCTCTAGCCACATACCTGATCTATCACTGCTGTCACCCAATTAGCAGTGGTAGTATCCAGTTTACTCTCTCTCTATCCCCATTTATTTATAACATTAGTTATCCTTGGTTTTTAAAGAGGACCAATGATATCACAGGGTGATGTCTTGACTGGTGTATGAATCGAAGTGAAGCAGAGTTGCAAAGTCATTGATCTCACTCTCTCTTCCAGACTTCAAAGTCCAGTGGCAAGACAAAAGTCATGATGGCTGGTGATGGCCCAGGATGCAGTGGATGACCTTATTATATTCAATTTCAAATCAAGTTCCAAGTACTTCAAAGCACCTACTTTTGCTGCCTTCATGGCCATTGGAACAAATTGTTCTGATCTACTCAGTTTGCTGGGAGGGAGTCATCCCATTCATAGGGTAGACATCCTCCTAACTCAACAATAAGTTTGTGGTCTCTCTGTTACCCTCAACCTGTTTTAACCCATCTGGTTTTACTGGGGCATGGCCACTGTGCATGCTACAGCAAAAATGCATGTGTGAATTTATATACATATCTATACATATATGTTTGTGATATGTATATATGTATATATTTAAATGTGTAGCTTCCCAGAAGATGCATCTGACATATACTTAACACTGACATAATGGATATATTAACACAAAAATAGATTTTCTCCAGAGATGTATTGATCTACATCTAAGGGAGACAAAGAAGATAGCCCTATCTAAGACTTGGGCTTGAATTCTAAACCCTGAATAGGGAGCATGAATTCACAAAGGACACACAAAGAACAAAATTACAAGACTGAAATTATTGGAATTTTAATTTCACAGAAGAATGCTCTTCCAAAGGAAGTCAGTTCTATACAAAGTGTATAAGCAGTAGAGGAATCCATTAGGACATGCATCATAAAGAAAATATGTAGTGTTATGGGGTCTTCCCATAATCCATTGGTAACATTTTATCTATGGGGACTTCACTTTCCTCACATCAACTCACAACTCATCTTTCATGTTTGATAGACAAGAAATTCTGAAAGATGGAAGGTTACACTACTAGAATCATTTCTCTTGTGTCAGAACCTAAGGCACTAAAAATTTTACATAATTAATAAATCACCCATTGCATGAACATTTATTAAGTACCAACTATGTTTTCCAGGAGTCCCTTGGGATTGTAGGAAAATATAAGTAATGGGGTCACCAGGGATATTAAAATCAAGTATGGGGTTTGTGGGAACACTCTCTGGGATGTAAGAGAAACTATAACTGAACACTGAAGTCTTGTACAGCTACACCACTCCCAACTGAAAAATAACAGACAACTGTCACTCTGGCCAGAGGCCTTGAATTAACTGACAAGGTAACAAGGTGAAATTGGGTTTTAATTAGAAACAACTAAAAGGAGGGATAGGAATGACTAGTCTAAAATCTTAACACCTAATAACAAAACCCAAAGGGACAGGGAAGGACTTATTCAACTACACTAATTTAAGCTATCTAACTAACAGGGCCCAAGGAGCTATACTGGAGTCTCTGGGTTTCTGCCTCAAACCTGGAACCTGCCAGGCTTGAATACAGCTGGGGCTTTTGTGGCTTTGGGATTTCTCACTGCAATCCACTGATGATGTCTGGATGCCAGGAGCTACAGTTGTCTCAGGAACCAAGTAGTAAGGGGTTTGCTTGAAGCACTGTCCTCTTCTCTTGTTCTTTCCTTAAATGCCACACCACACAGGATCCAAGGGGAAAACAGGATGCAAGGTGTCCTTTGCTCTGAGGTCTCTCAGGCTGGCAACAGTTTTTGCCTACCACTAATGGAGTCCACACCCAGAACACAGATAGACTTCCTCCTCCTTCATTCCAACCTGGAATTCCCAGCTCCAGCTCCTTCCTGCTAGGTATTTCCTAATCAATATATAATCAATACCTAATAACTAGCTAATCTAATCTTACTCATAACAGGATTCAAATAGGAATAAAACATATTAAGGTAATAAATATACCCCCAAAAGATCAAACATACATCTGGATTTAAGAACGTGAGAAGTAGTTCTCTAAATAGAATTGATACTTCTATGATGAAAAGAGAAAAATTTCAATGGTAGGAAAATACTATCTTTGTTCCATATATCTCTGATAACAGTTTGATATCCAAAATAAAGAGAACTGAACAGAAATATATAATGCCAAAAACCATAGTCCTATGGAGAAGTGATGAAAGGATATCACTATTTTTCTTTGTTTTGTTAGTCATTTTAATTTTTTGCTTTCATTTATCTTTTTATAAATTGATACAATTCTTAATAATTGTTTTTTGCCATTTTGGATCCATTTTCTCTCTTTCCCTCTCATCCTTCTCCCTCATCTAAGGTGGCAGATAATATGATATAGGTTTTATATGTTATCATTCAAAACACATTTCCATATTCATTATATTATGACAGAATACATATCACTTTCACCAGAGAAAGATTCATAGAGGAAATAAAGTGAAGCATGGTGTGTTTGAATATGCATTCAGATTCAGTCAATTTCTTCTATGTCAGTGGATAAACTTTTTGTCATGAATCCCTTGGAGTTGTTCTGGATCCTTGAGTTGCTGATTATAATTGTCATTAACAATTGATCACTGCACTTTATTGCTATTATGGTGTTTATTTTTCTCCTGGTTCTGCTCATTTCACTTTGCATGACTTCATTCATATAAGTCTTTCCAGGTTTTTTGTGATCATCTTGTCATTTCTTATATCACAATAATATTCCATTATAAGCATAGACCACAACTTATTGAGCCATTCTCCAATTGTTGGTCATTCCTTCAGTTTTCAGGTCTTTGCCACCACAAAAAGAGCTGCTATAAATAATTTTGTACCAAGAGGTCCTTTCCCCCTATCTCTCATCTTTTGGGGATACAGACCTAGTAGTGGTATTGATGGGTCAAAAAATATGCACAGTGGTCTTTTGTGCATGGTTCCCAACTGTGAATAAATAGTTTTCAAAAGAAGAATTATAAACTATGAACAACCCAATGAAAGAGTTTTACATATCAATAATAATATGCACACATATATGTACATATGAGTAAATATATAATTATAAATTAGAATATAAAAAATGTTTGAGTACAATATGCCATGAGAATGAATAAGGGAGGGCCTGGGTAAGATTTGTTATATGATAACACATTTGAGCTGATCTTTGAAAGAAATGCTTTTTTGTATGTGAAGAATAACTGGAGATGGGATCAAGGGAAATTACAAGTGTAGGAAAGAACCTAAACAAAATGCATTTGGCTAAAGTTCATGAGATACATTATGAGGAAAATAAATAACCTAGTGTTGCAGGAGTGTAAAGTAACTGGTAGCTTGAAGTTGAAGTAATAGGTTGGAGGCTAAGTTTAGAGTTACTTGAAAGCAATAAAGAACAATTGTAAGGTTTTCATCATTGATGTGATGTGTTTTGATCTACCCATTAGGAAAACTAATCTGGCATCCATATATAGGGTGGCTTGAAAGGGTTAAGGAGAGATACCGATGGCCAAGATAATTCCTATACAATAGTTTACATGGGAAGTAATGAAGATCTAAACTACTATGAGAGCAATGGAATTGGAAAGGAGAGGATAAGTGTGAGAAAAACTGGATGCAGAATGAATTAAATTTTTCAGTTGTTAATTGAGACAGGGAGAGGTAGAAATTTTCTTTAAAATGACTCTACAGGTCTTAATATAAGTACACAAAAGAAGAGAGAGAGAGAGAGAGAGAGAGAGAGAGAGAGAGAGAGAGAGAGAGAGAGAGAGAGAGAGAGAGAGAGAGAGACCTGCTTGGGAAAATCTTTAGGGAAGATAAATATTATGGCATTGGAAGGAAGAAAGGAAGCTGGTGAAGGAAACAGAAAGAGTGAATAGTAAGAAAGACAGAAAGTATCAAGGAATAGAGTGGTCATCAGTATCAAGTATTGCAGAGAATATGGAATATGAGAACAAAAAAAGATATAATTTGATGTATTAGGCCACCCAGGTGGCTGTAAGAGATCAGAGATTATGTTACTTTTTGTTTGTATATCTAACATCTGGCTTAGTACATTTCACTTATTAGGTATACTCCATTGTTTCCTCAATAGTGAGTTTAGAAAAATATATGTTTTAGTAGAGTGGTGAGACTGGAGGACAGATACAAGTAAGTAGTAAGGCAACAGAATCTCTGAATATAGAGGATTCTTTCAAAAAGTTCTCTAATATTGAAGAGGAAGTAATAGTTTGAGAAGGCTAGGAAGGTTTAGAGAAGGTAATTTTTTTTGTTTTCTCTTTGTTTGCTTTTTCAGTTAGGTAATACTGAACATAATTTTTAAGTAGAGGGAAAGGAGCCAATGAGAGACAGTTACGAACTTAAAATGTGAAAGACAGTAGGAATAATTGATGGCTGAGTATCTGAAGAGAATAGGGAAAACTTCTGAGAAATTATGAGGTGGAGAGTGTGTGTATATAATATGTGTATATAGGTATATACATTTCTCAATTATGATTTGATATTTTAAGGCAGTTGTAAAAATTAATGCTACTGGACAATATAGAAGAAAGCTAAGGAAAAGGAGAAGGAACTCAAGAAAATTTTAAAGTACTGCATATACACACTTGCAGATTGACTCATTCTAGCTCTAAAATTCCAAGGTACTTTTTTCTAAATCAAGGGTTTTTAACTTGTGTTTCATGATCTTTAAGGTGTCTTCCTTCTTTCCTTCCTTCTTTCCTTCTTTCCTTCTTTCTTTCCTTCCTTCCTTCCTTCCTTTCTCCCTTCCTTAATCCTTCCTTCCTTCCTCCCTCCTTCCTTACTTCTTTCCCTCCTTCCTTCCCTCCTTCCTTCCCTCCTTCCTTCCCTCCTTCCTTCCTTCCTTCCTTCCTTCCTTCCTTCCTTCCTTCCTTCCTTCCTTTCCCAACTCTCTTTCTTCTCTGGAGCTCAGGAGAAATGGCAGTAGAAGTAAATAATGGTGTCTAACAAGGGTTAGTTATTGCTAAGACATATATGCTGAAAATTTATCCAGCCACTAGGCTGACTTGCCAGCCATTAACTTGATCATATAGGATAGGGAAAAAGCAGGTACTGGTAGTTTCTTAATCTTTCCGGTAGTTATAGACCTTAACTCTAATCTAAGCTCCCTATTATTCAAAGAAAATCACTTACCTAATCCCTAGCTCTCCCTATATCTGGGTATATCTCATCAGTCTCATAAGGGTATGAATAAGCTGAATTTCTTGCTTAGTCATTTTAGTTATGTCCAATTCTTCTTGAATACAATTTTGAGATTTTCTTGGAAAAGATACAGGAGCAGTTTATCATTTTCTTCTCTAAGCTAAATGTATCCAATGAGATTTAGATTTTGATCCTCCATCTATTAGAAATCTCACCACTTTCCATATCTGTCACATTTCTTGAAGGCAAAGGCCTTTGGCTCAAAGGAGTTAACTCCTGTAATGCAGGGTTGCAGCAAAAGCTCTTGCTTTTGCAAACCAACTGTAGCACCCCTGACAGTTGGAAAGGGATAGAATCTTCACCCTGGGTTCATGAAAAAACCATTAGAGACTGAGTCTATAAATATCCCTAGAGTACCAACTGAAGGGCCTTTTCCTTCTGGGCATTTTGGGTTTAGCCTGATTTCCCTGGGACTCTCCTTTGACCTCTCCATTAATAACCAGCTATACCCTGGATTTCCACATTGGGCCCTGGGAGGAAGCATGATTTGGTGGGTGGAGATTGTGGGAATTAGCTTTGGTAGGCAGACAGGACAACTTAAATCAAGCTATCCTCTTATCTGGTGATCTGATCAATCCTTTTACCTCAGGGCAGTGAAACTATCCCTAACTGAGTGAGCAGGCCTCCCTTAGTCTAACTCCCTCTTCTGTGACCCTTCCAGCTTCTCCCTAGCAGCAATTACAAAACCCTAAACCCCTTTTCCCTCAGCTTACCCTGGCATTAATAAACCCCTTTGGTATTTACACAAAGAGTTTCTGATGAATCTTTGTATCCACTAGTAGGACAAAGGCTGAAGAAGGAAAGGAGTAAATTTCTTTATTTCTTGAGGGCAAACCTAGGCATCCACCTTAGGCAGGAAGTGGCCATCCCCCTCTTCCTGTAAGGTTTCAGTTTTCACCAGCAGCGAGGGGCCTCTTGACTCCTCCCTCAAGGGACCTTTAGAAAATAACAACAGAAACCCTTTAGCCAAACTCATACCATCTCTGGCTGACTCAATTCTTCTTATATCATAGAGATAGTCTCCCTGCCTGAAAGACCCAGCTTATTCCTCCCAGTACCCTAAAGTAGTTAGCCTCCCTGATTAGCCTACTTGATTAGCCCTGCCAGTATTCCCCATTCATTCCTACCTTCCTATATTCCCCTATTTATTCCAACATCATCATATCTACATTTCCATTACACTCCCTACAGCAGGCGTCTGCAACATATGGCTTTCCAGCCATATTTGGCTCTTTTGAGGGCCATATATGGCTCTTTCTGCAGGAGCCATGAAGTCAATTTTTTTCAGGCACTATTACAGGAGTGCGCACTGTTATAGGAACTCGCATTGTGAGCACTGTATGGCTCTCACGAAATTACATTTTAAAAAATGTGGCGCTTATGGCTCTCACTGCCAAAAAGGTTGCTGACCCCTGATCTACAGTAATAGACAGGCATCCTTGTATATAGTTTTACATTATATTCATTTGTGTATTCATTGCACACCTCACCCTTTATTCCCAGTGGACTAGACACTCCTTAAGAGCAGAAAATGTTATTTTTTGTCTTTGTATTCCAAGCAATTACTTCAATGCCTTGAACACAACATGCATTCTATGAATGTCTGTTGAATTGAAAGAAGATATGATTTGTGTAACTTTGGAAAGGATGGAAGATTGTATTTGGAGGTTTATAAATAGGGAAACTTTGATGAGTTAGAAAGCTCTTTATGGGAGGGATTAAGACAGCTTCAGGGAAAGGTCAGGAAATAACTGGTAACCTAAAAGAAACTTTTTTCTTTTCCTTAGGTCTCTTACATTTGAATGAGAGAAAGAGAGAGAGAGAGAGAGAGAGAGAGAGAGAGAGAGAGAGAGAGAGAGAGAGAGAGAGAGACAGAGAGACAGAGAGACAGAGACAGAGACAGAGACAGAGAGACAGAGAGTGTGTTTTGGCAACATATAGCCATATAATTCAGGATTTCAGAATTGATTCACCTCAAGAGATGACCAGAGGGTTTATTAAGCCTTATATCACTTTATCATGAAGGTTAAGTTTTTACTCTAAGTGCCATTAAAAGAGCTTAATTATTAGTTTATACATTTTGTATATTTTATATGTAATAACATTATTTTGCCTCAGTGAATAAAATGAAGTACAGTAATTATAATCACTAAAACCAGGGACCATTGTAAGTGTCACAAAATTTTTCAAAGACAAAATTATAGTATATCATTATTAGTGTGACCATAGCCCCTCCAGGATCATCCTTGGCATTTTTCCACATTCCTTCAACAATTGTTCTGCATTTGTGGATTTCCCTGCTTTCAAAATAAGCTGCACCAAGGACCTGATGAATCAAAATCTCACCATTTTTTTTCAGCATAAAAGGATCCATCATCATTGTCCTATTGACATAAAATAGAGTATGATGGTTTGGAATATTAATCATTATCAAGATTATTCAATCAGTTTCCTTGACACTGCATCATCATTCCAGAAAATAATATTTTCAAGAGAGCTATTCTACGACCAAGGATTAAGTGACAGAACATAGTACTATATACATAAGTGTAGTTAAAGAATGAAAAGCTTTGGTCTACCTTTATGACTTATGCAGAGTAAAACACATCTATACAATTAAGGTGAAGCAGATAATTAGAGAAAAATAACTGGATGATAAAGCAAAATCCATCTGCGTTTCATTTATCTCAATAGTTTAGCCCAAAATGTGAAATATGAAAGAGCAAGAAGAGTCCTGTACTTAACATCAAAAGTCTGACATTAAAGAACTTCCTCTTCAGTGTGACTAAAGTCAAGACAGTTTATCTTCTTCTGCCTCAATTTGCTCATCCTTAAAAAGAGAGCAAAAAGAATTACATTGCTTACCTCTGAGTGATATTATGGAGATGGGCCTTGAAAGCCTTAAGTTATTAAATAAATATTGTTATTATTATAACCAGATGCATAGTATAGAATAAGGTGAATAAAGTCCTAGCCTCCAAGTTGAGAAACCGTGAGTTCAAAATCTGGGTGATCCCAAACAAGTTATTTACCCTTCATCTGCCTCAATTTCCTTATCTATCAAATGGGACTAATAATAATAGCTTCCTTACAGAGTTGTTATGAGGGTCAAATATTTACTTATATATAAGGTATTTTATAAACTTAAAAGTATATGAAATATTAGCCTTTGTAATTGTGATTTTTAAAGTGTAAGGTGGCATGAAATGTCTGGAGAGTTGTCTTATTTCTTTCCTTTTGCCAAAGTTTTACATAGCTAAAAAGTGGTCAGTGGAGAAACAATGACTGAACTAAAACGAATGCCTAAGGATAGAGGTAATGAATCTGTAATCTCTAACTGCCTTATACATTTAAAAAACAAACAAACTAGGAAAATTTTGTTTCCAGTTTTTCATTATCACACCTTTAGAAGAATGAGAAGGAGAAAGAGGAAGAGAAGGAGGAGAAGGAGATGGGGAAGAAGAGGAGGAGGTGGAAGAAAAGATCTTTTAATTTCTTTTGTATGATTGGCATTGTGCTGAGCTTACAATTGTAATTTCATTTGATCCTCACAATAACCTGAGAAGTAGTTACTATTATAATCTCCATTTTACAGATGATAAACTGAGGCATAAGTTAAGTGGCTTGTTGAGAGTCATGCAGCCAGTGCCTTAGGCTCATTTTGAATTTAAATCTTCACATCTCTGACCTAATAAATTTAACTAATGGCTAATAAGAATAATTCCTTTACATAGGGAATTCCTGGAGATCCTCCTCACTCACACATAAGGTGAGGGCTTCCTTCTTTTCCTCATTTGCTGAAAGCTTGAAATCATCTGAAAATTAATGTTGATTCCCAGGCAAAAAAGGGAAGCCAAAGAGAGTGTGTGTATATATATATATATATACATAATAAAGTATTATACTTAATGCATAGTATATACTTTATATGTAGTACTTAAAATTTTTTCTTGGGTTCCTTCTCCATTTCCTTAGCTTTCTTCTATATTGTCCAATAGCATTAATTTTCACAGCTGCTTTAAAATATCAAACCATAATTGAGAAGTATATGTGCATATTTAATTCAATAAAACAGACTGATTTTCTTAGGGCAAGCAATGTGATTTTATGTTTTATGTTTTTTTAAGGACTGCCATAAATTTCATGGAAAAATGTTATTTTCTCCAGGAGGTTAAATGGAAAGCACTTTAAAAAAATTAAATTAAGCACCTGATTTTATATGAACCTCTACTTATATAAATAGCCTAATTTTCATAAAAATAATAAATCAAAATAAGTGTTTATCTTAAAAGGAAATTAAAAAGTGCTGTGTGTGTTTCACTACTTCAGAAAGTCTAGAGTTTTTATCAGTGAGAATATTCGCTCTACCAGTTCAAACCTGAACCCATTCAAATCTTAGCAGATAGTTTTCCTTTTTAGTTGTGACCAGCCTACTAGTGATGAGATTCTTCTAAGGAAAATTGGATATCTTAAAACACAAATGACAGACATTTAGTTCATCACTAATTCTGTGTTCAGTGCCTTATTTTCAATCTTAGTAAACCCTACCTATGCTCCACTGGCATAGCATTTGAACTCAGTTTGACTTTGTTCCATGATGAGATAACATGATGAAATGGAAATGGAAATGGCATAAGACAGTCAGAAGACTTATATTCAAAGTCTGTCTCTGAAGCATACTACTTTTATGACCTTGTGTAAATCACTGTGCCCCATTTTTCACATCAGAAAAATGAGGCAATTGAATTATATGGCCATTTAATGATAAGGTCTTTTCCATATCTACATGTAGGATCCTATATAGAAGCTACTCATTTCCTGGTTATATCATAGGCAAAAGAGGAAAGTTGTTCAGTGGTCACAGAACTAACCTCTCATTTATTGACAATATTAATCATGTTTGAAAAGGATTTGCAGGGGATGGAACTAAGATGAACAGTAAAAACTGAAGCTGTTCTAACAATCCTTCTCAACCAATTGTTAAAAAGTACATCAAGGGGGCAGCTGGATGGCTCAGTGGATTGAGACCCAGGCCTGGAGATGGGAGGTCCTGGGTTCAAATCTGGCCTCAGACACTTCCTAGCTATGTGACCGTGATCAAGTCACTTAACCCCCATTTCCTAGCCCTATAATAAATAAAATTAATATAGAAGGATATATATAAAAGATATTAGGGTTTAAACATTTTTTTTAAAAAGTACATCAAAATGACAGGAGTTAAAAACAAAGAGAAAGACAGAGTGAAAGGGCTCTCCTACTAAACACAACTTGAAAGACAGGCAGAAACAGTCAGTTTTCACTGGATAAAGGAGAACCAGAATTAAATTTGCACATAAGGGACCATTCCACACCTAACGAGCCAGGTTCAAAGCCTAGGCAGAGACCAACTTTGATATCCCAGGACCCAGTCTAAAGCACAAACAACAATAAATAAGTAAATTAATTTTGGTAGAATGGTCATTTTTATTACGTTAGCTCATCCTACCCATGAGCAATCAATGTTTTTCCAATTGTTTAGCTCTAATTTTAATTGTTTGGAAAGTGTTTTGTAGTTGTATTCATATAATTCCTCTGTTTGATTTGGTAGATAGATTCCTAAGTATTTCATATTGTCTAGGGTGATTTTATTATTTTTAACATTTAATAATATTTATTTTTTAGAAAAGTTAACATGGTTACATGATTCATGCTCTTACTTTCCCCTTCAACCCTCCTCCTAACCTGCCCCCCCACCATAGCCAATGCACATTTCCACTGGTTTTGACATGTGTCATTAATCAAGACCTATTACCAAATTGTTTATAGTTGCATTGGTGTGTTAGTTTCTAGTCTACATCCCCTACCATGTCCGCCTCAACCCATGTATTCAGGCAGTTATTTTTCTTCTATGTATCCACTCCTGCAGTTCTTCCTCTGAATGTGGGAAGCATTCTTTACCATAAGTCCCTCAGAATTGTCCTGGGTCATTGCATTGCTGCTAATACAGAAGTCCATTACATTCTATTTTAACACAGTGTATCAGTCTCTTTATACAATGTTCTTCTAGCTCTGTTCCTTTCACTCTGCATCAATAATTGGAGGTCTTTCTAGTTCACATGGAATTCATCCAGTTTATTATTGCTTTGAGCACAATAGTATTCCATCACCAGCATATACCACAATTTGTTCAGCCATTCCCCAATTGAAGGACACCCCCTCATTTTCCAGTTTTTTGCCACCCCAAAAAGCACAGCTATAAATATTTTTGTACAAGTCTGTTTACCTATGATCTCTTTGGGGTACAAACCCAACAATGGTATGGCTGGATCAAAGGGCAATCATTCTTTTATAGCCCTTTGAGCATAGTTCCAAATTGCCTTCCAGAATGGTTGGATCAGTTCACAACTCCACCAGCAATGCATCAATGTCCCAATTTTGCCACATCCCCTCCAACATTCATTATTCTCCCCTTCTATCATTTTAGCCAATCTGCTAGGTGTGAGGTGATATCTCAGAGTTGTTTTGATGTGCATTTCTCTAATTATTAGAGATTTAGAACACTTTCTCAGGTGCTTTTTGAAACTCTATGGTGATTTTAAATGGTGTTTCTCTTTCTAACTCTTGCTGCTGTGATGTGTTGGAAATATATAGAAATGCTGATGATTTTTTTGCATTTATTTTGTATCCTGCAACTTTGCTAATACTGTTGATTATATCTACTAGCTTTTTAGTTGATTCTATAGGATTTTTTTAAGTAGACCATCATATCTTCTGCAAAGAGTGATAGCTTAGTCTCCTATTTACCTATTTTGATACCTTTGATTTCTGTTTCTAGTACAATATTAAATAATAGAGGTGATAATGGGCATCCTTGTGTCACTCCTGAACTTATTGGGAAGGCTTCTAATTCATCACCATTGCATATGATGCTTGTTGAAGGTTTTAGATATGTACCATTTATTATTTTTAGGAGAGGTCCTTCTATTCTTATATTTTCTAGGGTTTTCAATAGGAATACCTGTTGTATTTTGTCAAAGGCTTTTTCAGCATCTATTGAGATAATCATGTGATTTTTGTTTGTTAGTTTGTTGATATAGTCAATTATGTGGATGGTTTTCCTAATGTTGAACCACCCTTGCATTCCTGGTATAAATCCCACCTGATCATGAAGGATAACCCTTTTGATCTCTTCCTGGAGTCTTTTTGCTAGTATTCTATTTAAGATTTTTGCTTCTATGTTCATTAGGGAGAGTGGTCTGTAGTTTTCTTTCTCTGTTTTTAATCTGCCTGGTTTTGGAATCAGTACCATATTTGTGTCAAAAAGGAATTTGGTAGAACTCCTTCTTTGGTCATTATGTCAAATAATTTGTATAGTATTGGGATTAATTGTTCTTTGAATGTTTGATATAATTCACTTGTGAATCCATCGGGTCCTGGCAATTTTTTCTTAGGGAGTTCTTTGATGGCTTGTTCAATTTCTTTTTCTAATATTGGATTATTTAGTATTCTGTTTCTTTTTCTGTTAGTCAAGGCAATTCATATTTTTGTAACTATTCATCCATATCACCTAGATTGCTATTTTATTACCATATAATTGGGCAAAATAGTTTTTAATGATTGCCTTAATTTCCTCTTCATTAGAGGTGAGGTCTCCCTTTTCATCTTTGATACTATTAATTTCGTTTTCTTCTTTCCTTTTTTTAATTAGATTTACCAATACTTTGTCTATTTTATCTGTTTTTTTCAAAATACCAGCTTCTAGTCTTATTTATTAATTCAATAGTTCTATTACTTTCAATTTTATTGATTTCTCCTTTGATATTAGTATTTCTAATTTAGTTTTCATCTGGGTATTTTTAATTTGGTCATTTTCTAGTTTTCTAGTTTTTTTTAAGTTACATGACCAATTCATTTATCTCTCCCCCCCCCTAATTTGTTAATATTTATATATATGCACTCAGTGATATACATTTCCCCCAATAGAATTGCTTTGGCTGCATTTCATAGATTTTGGTAAGAAGGCTCATCATTGTCATTGTCTTCAATGAAATTATTGTTTCTGTTATTTGTTCTTTCACTAACTTATTTTGGAGGATCATATTATTTAATTTCCAATTAGTTTTTGGTTTGCCTCTCCATGTATCCTTGCTAATAAATATTTTAATGGATTATGATCTGATAAGTTTGCATTTATTTGTCATGTTCCTATGCCCTAATACACGGTCTATCATTGTGAATGTTTCATGTACTGCTGAAAAGAAGGTGTATTCCTTTCTGTCCCTATTTGTTTTTCTGCAAATATCTATTAACTCTAATTTTTTCCTGGGATTTTATTTACCTCTCTTATCTCTTTCTTATTCATTTTTTGATTTGATTTATCTAAATATGATAAGGGAAGGTTGAGGCCCCCCACTAGTATAGTTTTGCTAACTATTTCATCCTTGAGCTCCACTAGCTTCTCCTTTAGAAAACTGGATGCTATGCCGTTTGGTGCATACATGTTGAGTACTGACATTTCTTCATTGTTTATATTGCCTTTTATTAGGATGTAATTACCGTTGCTCTCCCTTTTAACAAGATCTATTTTTACTTTGGCTCTGTCAGAAATCATGATTGCAACTCCTGCCTTCTTTTTCTCGGTTGAAGCCCAATAGATTTTGCTCCATCCTTTCAATTAATTTACTTATTTAGTGCCATACAGATCAAACTACCAAGAAACTTTTTTACAGAATTATTTAAAAAAACTGTATCAAAATTCATTAGGAAGAAAAGAAGATCAAGAATACTAAGGGAAATAATGAAAAAGACATGAAGGAAGGTGGCCTAGCAGTACCAGATATTAGACTATGTTATAAATCAGTGGTCATCAAAACAATATGGTACTGGCTAAGAGACAGAATGAAGGATCAATGGAATAGACTCCGGGTAAGTGACATCAACAAGACAGTGTATGATAAACCCAAAGAGCCCAACTTTTGGGACCAAAAAACACAATTTGACAATACGGAAGAGATTAAGTTTAGATCAATATCTCACACCCTACACCAAGATAAATTCAAAGTGGGTGAACGACTTGAATATAAAGAAGGAAATTATAAGAAAATCAGGTGAACATAGAATAGTATACCTGTCAGATCTATGGGAAAGGGAAAATTTTAAAACAAAGAAAGTGTTAGAAAAAATTACAGAATGTAAAATAAATAATTTTGATTATATTAAATTAAAAAGTTTTTGTACAAACATAAACAGCGTAACCAAAATCAGAAGGCAAACAACAAACTGGGAAAATATATTTATAACAAAAAACTCTGACAGAGGTCTAATTACTCAAATATACAAGGAGCTAAATCAATTGTATAAAAAAGTCAAGCTATTCCCCAATTGATAGATGGGCAAGGGACATGAATAGGCAATTTTAAGAAAAATGAAATCAAAACTTTCAATAAACACATGAGAAAGAGTTCTAAATCTCTAATAATTAGAGATATGCAAATCAAAACAATTCTAATGTACCACCTCACACTTAGAAGATTTGTTAAAATGATAACAGGTGAGAATAATAAATGTTGGAGGGGATGTGGAAAAATTGGGACATTAATGCATTGCTGGTGGAGTTATGAACTGATCCCACCATTCTTGATGATAATTTTGAACTATACCCAAAGGGCTATAAAAGAATGCCTGCCCTTTGATCCAGCAATACCATTGCTGAGTTTATATCCCAAAGAGATCATAGATAAAAAGACTTGTACAAAAATATTCATAGCTGTGCTCTTAGTGGTGGCAAAAAACTGGAAAGAGAGGGTATGTCCTTCAATTGGGGGATGGCTGATCAAATTGTGGTATATGCTGGTGACGGAATACTATTGTGATCAAAGTAATAATGAACTGGAAGAATTCCAGTTAATTGGCAAAACCTCCAGGAATTGATGCAGAGTGAAAGGAGCAGAACCAACGGAACATTATACACAGAGACATACACTGTGGTAAAATAGAATATAATGGATTTCTGTACTTGCAGCAATGCAATGATCCAGGACAGTTCTGAGGGATTTATGGAAAAAAATGCTACCCAAATTCAGAGGAAGAAAAACAGAAGTGGAAACACAGAAGAAAGCAACTGCTTGAACCAGTACTAAAATCAAATTAAGAAAAAGTTCCCTGAAAAAGTGGAATATGCCCAAAGGAAAAAGAGAATCAAAAGGTCGTGGAAGAAATTCATTTTTTTATTATAATTGGGCAAATAGAAGCTAATGCCTTCAAGTGACATCAAGAAAAAATGAAACAAAATTGAAAGAGTGAAAAAATGGAATTAAATATCCAATATCATTTTGAAAAAAAAAAACAATTGACCTGGAAAATAGATCCAGGAGAGATTATTTGGGAAGCTGAAAGTAATGATAAAAAAAGCCAAGTAATAATGTTACAAGAAATTATCAAAGAAAATTGCTGTACTATTCTTGAAGACAATACAATAAAAATTGAAAGAATTCACATATCTCCTCATGAAAAAAGGAATGAATGACCTCAGCAATCTAGTGTTTGGTAAACCTAAAGATCACAGATTTTGGAAAAAGGAATCACTATTTGACAAAAAAATAAACTTCTTGCAAAATTGGAAAACAGTATGGTAAAAATTAGGTTTAGATCAATGTCTCAGACCCATATATCAAGATAACATCAAAATGGTTATATGATTTAGACATAAAGAGTGATATTATAAGTAAATTAGAGAAACATAGAATTGTTTACCTGTGAGATCGATGGAGAAGGGAAGAATTCATGATCAAATCTGTGGTCCAGAACAATACAGGATGCAAAATGGATAATTTTGAGTATATTAGATTTAAATTGTTTATACAAACAAAACTGCTTTATCCTAAATCAAAAGGAAAATAACAAAATGCAGGGGGCAAATTCGAACAAATTTCTCTGATAAAAGCCTCATTTCTCAAATATATAATGAAATTATTGAAAATTATAAGAATCCAAGTCATCTCACAATTGATAAATGGTTAAAGGATATGAAAGAGCAGATTTCAGATGAAGAAATCAAAATTATCAATAATCATATAATAAAATGTTTGAAATCTCTCTTAATTAGAGAAATGCAAATTAAAACAATTCTTAGGTACCACCTCAAACCTAACAGATTTTTCAGTAAAGAAAAATTATAATGCTGGTGGGATTGTGGGAAAATTTGGACACTTATACATTGTTGGTGGAGTTGTAAACTGATATAGCCTTTCAGGAGAGCAATTTGAAATTATGCCAAAAGGCCTTTAAAAGAATCCATACCTTTCCATCCAATAATACCACTACGAAGTTTGTGTCCCAAAGAGATAAAAATTAGAAAGGACTTGTTTCTACAAAAATATTTATAGTTGCTATTTTTGTGATGACAAAGGATTAGAAAATAAAAGACTGTCTCTTAATTGGGGAATTGCTGAACAAATTGTGGTAATAGTGATGGAATACTATTGTTCTATAAGGAATGATGAATAGGATTATTTCAGAAGGCATGGAAAAATCTATGTGAATTGATGCAGAGTGAAATAAGCAAAAGCAGGATAACATTCTACATATTAATAACAATATTGTGGAAAGATCAAATGTGATAGACACTGATACTAACAGTAATGCAAAGTTCCAAGATAATTCTGAAGGACTTTTGAAAAAAGAATGTTATCAAACTCCATAGGAAAAACTATTAGAGTAGGAATACAGATGGAAAACTAATGATTTATCACTTATTTTGGGGGTGATATATTTAGGGGTTTTGGTTTAATAAGATTATTCACTTACAAAAATGAATACTATGGAAATTTGTTTTGCATGATAATACATGAATAACCTAGATTGAATTGCTTGCCAGCTCTGGGAGGAGGGAGGGAAGAACGGAAGGAGACAATTTGAATCATATAACTTTGAAAAACATGTGGAAATTTGTTACTTAAAAAAAATTTAAAGAGAACAAGTAAAGGGCAGAATTAAAAGGTGAAAATAAGATGGAGGGGAAGATATAGTTGGTAATCGTTACTTTGAATGTGAATGGGATGAACTCACGCATAAAATGGAAACATACAGAATAGATTAAAAGCCAGAATCCTACAATATGTTGTTTACAAGAAACAAATTTGAGACAAGGGAACATATAAAAACTAAAGGTATATTTTACTGGAGTTGTAATTATTGTCCTTCAGCTGAAGTAAAAAAAGTTGGAGTAGCAATCATGATCTCAGACAAAGGTAAAGCAAAAAATAGATCTAATTAAAAGAGAAGGAAAGGAAATTGCATCTTTCTAAAAGTTACTTTAGACAATTAAGTAATTTTAATACTAAACATATATGTACCAAATGGTATTGTCTCCAGATTTTTAAAGGCAAAATAAAATGAACTTCAAGAGGAAATAAATAATAAAACTATACTAGTGGGGACCCTCAACTTTCCCCTCTCGGATAGAGATAAATGAAAAATAAACAAGAAAGAAATGAAATTTTAGAAAAGTTAGAACTAATAGATCTCTGAAGAAAACAAAATGAGAATAGAAAGAGATATACATTCTTTTTAGCACCTACACAAAAACTGACCATATAATAGAGCATACAAATTTCATAATCACATGCAAGAATGTAGAAATAAGAAATACATCCTTTTCAGATCATAATGCAAAAAAGAAAAAATATATAATCAATATCGTTTAATGGAAAGAGAAATAAAACTGAAATGAAAACTAAATAATTTAAATCTAAAAAAGGTTGGTTAAAAGAACAAATTATAGAAACAATCAATAATTTCATTAAAGGAAATGACAAAGAGGAGACAACATATGAAAATTTATGGGATAATAAGCAGCACTGTGGGAAAATTTTATATATACTCATATATACTGTAAGTGATATGAATTTTATTTCACATAATGAACATGGATCATATATAAGCATAGCACATGTAAAACCTATATTAGACTACCTGCTCTTTTGGGAAAGAGAGAAGGGTAAAAAGAGGGGAAGAGAATGTGGATAGCAAAATTTCAGAAAATTATTATTAAAAATTATATTGATGTGTAATCTTAAAAAATATTTACAGCAGCTCTTTTTGTAGTAGCAAAGATTTGGAAATTGAGAGGTTGTACATCAGCTGTCAAATAGCTAAATAAATTATATTATATATTGGTGATGGAATACTATTGAGGTATAAGAAATTATTTGCAGGATACTTTTAGAAAAAGCTGGAAAAATCTACATGAACTGATACAGAGCAAAATTAACAGAACCAGTAGAACACTATACATGGCAACAACAATATTGTACAATGATAAACTTTGATAGACTTAGCTATTCTCAACATTGCAAAGATCTGGTACAATTCTGAAGGACTAATATTTGGGGAATGCTATCCATCTTCATAGAAATGAACTATTGGAGTCAGATGCATATCAAAGCATAATCTCTTTCATATCGTTTTATTTACAGTTTTATTTGGGGGTTTTGGTTTTGTATGGATGTGTTATTACAACAATGAACAATATGGAAATGTGTTAATAGAATAGGTCAAAGTGCCTGTGTTAATCAATAGTGGGATCTAGTCGATCAATAGTCTTTGCATTTTCTTTTTTAAATTTTTTTGCCATGTTAGCTCATTTTTTAAACCATATCTCTAACATGTTGACATAAATGTTAATAATAGTTTTCTGACATTTTGTAATTTATGTTATATTCCTCCTTTCTGTCCTTCCCTTTTCCCCGAGATGGCAGATAATAGGATGTAGGTTGTACATGTCATCATATAATATTTCCATGTTCATCATGTTGTCAAAGTAGACACACATCACTTATGCTAAAGAGAAAAATTCGTGAAGGAAATAAAGTGAAGAATGGCACGCTTCAATCTCCACTCATACTACATCAGTTCCTTCAGTGGTGGTAGATAGCCTTTTTTGTCATGAGTCTCCTGATATTGTCCTGAATCATTGCATTGCTGATAATAGTTAATTCTTTTACAGTTAATAATCATACATTATTATTTTATTGTACACAACATTCCTCTGGTTCTGCTCACATCACTTTGCATCATTTCATTTGCCTTTCTAGATTTTTTATGGTACTTTTAGTAATTTCTTATGACACAACAGTGTTCTATTACAATCATATGCTACAACTTGTTCTAAGGCATCATTCCCCAATTGGTGGACAACCCTTCAGTTTCCATTTTTTTTCTACCACAAAAAGTTCTGCTATAAATAACTTTGTATAAGTAGGTTCTTTCTCTCTGTCTTTGATCTCTTTGGGATATAAACCTAGTAGTGGTATTACTGGATGAAACAGTATGCACAATTTTATTTCCAACCTGGGCAAGAAAGAGAGACCTAGTCTTGGGGATAAAATGGGCTTTCGCCATTCATATCAATCCCTATTTATAACTAAGAATTAAGTGGTCACAAAGGAAGGGTGACTCTGTAATCATGTATAATTTGTACTGAAAGAAAAAACATTTCTTTGATCACATGGTTTGATGGGGATATTATTGGAGATGTAGACTCTAAATGATCACTCTATTACAAATATTAATACTATGGAAATAGGTCTTAATCAATGATACATGTAAAACCCACTTCAATTGCTCATTGGCTATGGGAGGGGGTAGAAAATACTAATCATGTATCCATGGAAAAATATTCTAAATTAATTAATTAAAAAAAAGAAAAAAGCCTTGCCACCATAAGATGTAACTACCATTTTTTCAGAGGATTCATGACATGATTTCTAACTTAAAAGCTCCTATTGTCACTCATATATGTCCCCCTTTTCTTCTCTGATACTGTTATCACTCTGGTATAAGCCCTCATCTTCTTATATCTGACCTATTATAATAGATTGCTGGTTGGTCTCTTTGCCTGAAGTTTCTCTCCATTCTAACACATCATCTACCCAACTATCAAACTGATTGTCTTTCAAGTCAGTCCCAAACTGTCATTTGCCTAAAGACCCTTGGATGGTATAGTGGATAATTAGGTAGACTTGAATTCTAATCCAACCTCAAATAGTTATTAGCTAGGGAACCCTGAACAAATCACTAAATCTGTATATGCCTCAGTTTACTAAACATAAAGGATAATAATAGCACTTAATTGCCAGAGTTATTGTGGGGATCAAATGAAATAATATTTATAAAATGCTTTAAACAGTGCCTACAGATTGTAGGTACTTAATAAATTTTCCTTCCTTCCTTCCTTCCTTCCTTCCTTCCTTCCTTCCTTCCCAGCTGAATTTTACCAAATCCAAGGCATTAAGCAAGAACAGAATTTTAAAAAATCAAAATCAAGATCTGAAAGGGTAAAAAAAGCAAAGATACTAAGAACCAACAATGTGAGTGATAAAGATGATTGCTTTTAATCATCAAAATGGCTTAAAAAGGGGGAATTTAGTGAGGGCAGCTTGCAAGGTATTGCTCTCTTTAATCAATTGAATATGGTGCAGTCTTGTACTCAAGCTTTCTCTATAAAATACTTAGCACTTGTTTTCATTCAATATAAAAGAACTGTTTACTATATTTATATTTCCACTTTTACTTATGTATACATATTTATCGTTGTATAACTCCCTCCATTATTTTATAGATTCTTTGCATTTTCCCCTTCACTTCATACTCCAAACAATGCCTACTAGAGCATATTACATGTAGCAGACACACACTTTCGATTTGGCTGCAAGAACTGGTGGCATTGGTTACTTCAATGGCCACTTCTTTTTTTCTTCCTTTTCTAAGTGTTCATACTCTTAAATTTCTTCTTGCTTCACTGAAATTATACAAATATTTCCTAACTGGATATAAACCTTTTCTCAGAGCCTTGGTAATATCCAAATTTCCTTTTACCTGAGGTTGATTTTCCTGCCTTTTTTTTCTGGCTTACTGACCTAAAACTTTACCAATGTTTATCGCAATGATATTGTAATGCAGGAGGGAGGAAAAGGATTAAATTCTCACTACTTATTCTTAAAAAGCCTGGCATATAATATTTATTGTTGTTTAGTCGTTTCTGACTCTTCATGACCTTATTTTCTTGGCTAAAAAATTGGAGTAACTTGTGATTTTCTTTTCCAGTTCATTTTACAAATGATGAAGTGGAGGCAGATACGGTTAAATGATTTGCCTAAGGTCACAGCTAGTAAGTGTCTGAGGTCAGATTCAAAATCACAAAAATGAGTTTCCCTGACTCTCATCCCAACACTCTATCTACTGTGTTACCTAGCTACCCTGCTGTTCAGTCTTTTCATTCATATCCAACTATTCATGGCCCCTGCTAGGGTTTCCTTGGCAAAGATATTGCAGGAGTTTGCCATTTCCTTCTGCAATTCATTTTACAGATGAGGAAACTGAAGCAACTCAAGTTAAGTGACTTGCCCAGGATCACATAGCCTGAAAGTGTTCAAGGCCAGATTTGAACTCCTAAAGACAAGTCTTCTGCTTCTTAGCCTCCTATATCCATCTCCTGCCTGCCAGCATATAATAAGTGCTTAATAAAATACCTATTGGCCTAACCTATGACTGGAGAAATGAGCAAAACTCTTTGAGTCTCCATTTCCTCATTTATTTAAATGGAGATAGTAGTGGTGTCTACTTCACATAGTTGTTATGAGCATCCATTGAAATACTGTATGTCAACATTTTTGCGTGTCTTAAAGGTTCTATGTAAATATCAATTTTTAGTATTATCTTGATCTCTGGGAACTGTATGCTTCTTTATCTGTGTTAGATGCTTCATACCCATATCTACTTCTTCACTAGGACTGTTAACCACTTTAACTCTGCACAAGAAGTGTCCAACAAATGGCTCAGGAGCTGCACACAGCCAGCAACACTCTCAAGTGCAGCTCAAACAAGATTTAAATGTAGTTTGGAGATATTTTTTAAAGATGAAAATACAGTAAAATATAGATCATAATTATATTTTAAAACAAAGTCAATATATTGCCTGAAGAGATCCTTATGTACAGGTGAGTGGACCCCATTCTTTTTTAAGTTCAACAGCTCGACACCAATGAAATCAAAGGATCAGACTATAAAGATATATGTATAGAAATGTGTGTACCATTTAGTACAAATGCACACAATCACAATGTATACCTTGCACAAGTATTGTAGATAGCAGTAACCTGAGTCCAGAATTACATAATAGATAAGATTGAATTTCAATTGCAAAATCCTGTGGCACTTCCAATGATTCCAAACCAATTGCTGCCTTGCAAGTTTATCATTTTTCATAGTGTTTTCCCAGTGATGCTATATGGCTGTGGCTCATGAAACACCATGATATTGAAAGAAAGTGCCCAGTGGATGTAAATAAATGGCAGTACTAACAATAATGACTTGCTCAGAGTGAATAACATAAAAAAGATATGGAAAAAAAACAACATAGGCAAGGGCATATATAGCCAGATTTTATGAATTGGTCATATAATAAGTCTATGCAATAACAAGAGATTATCTGAGTGTCATATTGATGCTCCTCAATATTAAAAGAACCAGAAGAATTACAATTTGTCATAGAATACATCTATAAAGAATTTGTGGAAAGACCTGGATAAAAATAATGTGGAATAAGATAATATTCTGCACTGAAAGAGAAAATGCCTGCATTGATGAGATCACAGATATGGCCAAGTAGCTCAATATTCCATTCACAAGTGCAGAAAGTGTTCTCATTTCTACGAAGTTTTACTGCCTTTGTTTGGCCGCAACTGTGATTTGGATATTTATTCTAACTAAAAACTGGCAGAAATTCTTCCCATCAGTGTCTGAATGAGGAGAGAGACAAAGACAGATACAGAGAGAGGCAAAGACAGATAGAGGCAGATAGAGGCAAACATGGAGAACGAGACAGAGAGAGAGCGAGAGAGCCAAGAGAGAGAGCGAGAGAGAGGACATTTATTAAGCAATTACTAAGTGCCACAAGCAAAAGGGACAGCCCTATCCTCGAGAATCTTACATTTTAATGGGGCAAGAAAACACAAAAGGGAACTGGAAAGAGAGTGAAAAGCAGAATAACAATCCTGTGTAGGGGTAGAAAATCTGGAGAGAGAGCAGTGGAACCAGAAGAGAAGTGACTCTGGATGGTCTGGACTGTTCATGAAATCATAGCCTTGGTCAGATCTTAACCAATGTGAGGTTATGGTACAAGGCAGAATCGTCTCTAGGGTGAGAAGGCTGCCATCAAGGAAGTAGAAACATCCTGAGTAAAGAGGAAAGATAAAAGATGGAAGTGAGTACAGATGACATGGCTGATTGAAGAGGAACTTGCAATTTACTTCTGAAAGTGTCAATTACCTTAGCCAGTTCTTTTCCAGGAAGTTGTAATGATGTGGTCTATATAATTTTTGAATTATTTTTGAATCAAATGGATTAAAATTGATTAGAATTTTTCTAGTTAGAATAGAATATAGAAATAGATATCATAGAAAATAAAAATATAATTAAAATAGATTCAAATAGATTGAAAATTGATAAATTAAACAGATTTAATGAGAATGAGCTATAGGATATTTCCTAAGTGTGAAGGAATGCATCAGCTGGTGATTTTGTTGTTCAGTTATTTCAATTTTGTTCAACTATTCATGTCCCCCATTAGTGTTCTCTTGGCAAAGATATTGAAGTGGTTTTCCATTTTCTTTTCCCTCTATTTTTTCTGGTGAGCAAACAGAGGCAAATGAGGTTCAGTGACTTGCTCAGGGACTCACAGCTAGTAAATGTCAGAGTCCATTAACCTCACTCTACCTAAGGTTCCTCATCTCTAAAATGGGAATAATAATAGCAACTTCCTTCCAGGTTTGTTGTGAGGGTCAGATGATATAATTAACTGCAAAGGGTTTAGCACAATGCCTAGCACATAGTAGATCTAATATAAATAATAGGTATTATTATTATTGATTTCTGGCCTGCAGTTCTGACCATCTGATCGCACTCTACAATGCTCATCTGTTTCCACTACCTGCCACAATCAGGTGGTATGCGTTAATTTGTGCCTCTGCAAACACTTAATTAATTCAACAATAATTTATTAAACAATTAACATGTCCCTAACAACATGCTAGTTACTTGGGAGAATACAAAAGAAGGATAATATTGTTCCTATCTAGCATGTTTAGTTTAAGTTGCATGAGATAAAAAGGCATCATAAGTATACAGTTTAATTTTTAATACTTTTAGTTAAGAAACAAATGTGATGAATGTTCATATATGTATATGTGTGGGTGTGTAAAATTAATTTTGGAAGGTGGTTCAGAAGTTAACGTATATATTCTTCTTCAGTGATTCTTAGGTTTATAAGATGCTGACCTGGAAGGATTCTAAGTTCTTCTCTCATTTTACAGGCAACATAAAGGGGTTACCTACCTTGCCTAAGGTCACATAGGAATAATCAACAGAAGCAGAAGTGGAACCTAGCTCTTCTGACACAACATCCTGTGTTCTCTCTAGTGCACTGCTTAGAGTGGTGATCAGGGGAGCTGAACAGCTTCTGGAAAGTCAGGACATACGGTCTTTGGAAAAGAAATTCTGTGCTTTTTACAAGAGAACATGGGAAGATACTAGCGTTTGAATCTTCTTTTAAAGATAATGTTGCGATAAAATCAGGTGGCAAGGAGGCTGCAAAGAGAGACATGCTCTAGGAAACAGAAAAATCCCTTCCTTTAATGTGCTTTGGATCAAGGCAGGACACCCCCAAAGGAAATAAAGCTGAAATCGAGAGTTCCAAAGTAGGAATGGTGGTTTTACATTTAGAACGTTGAGCACCATGATCATCCCCATTATTATAGTTATTATGATCATTGTTATGCAGTTTATCTGTGAATGGGAGGTCTATGTCCCAGTTTCTTAGGTGGGCCCAACGGCGAGATGTAGCATTCCCAGAAAATAACTCGAATATGCCAGACTTCGTTCAACAAACATAAATTAAACACTCATTGTCTGGTGCATGCTCCCTTCTATTCTGAGAGGGATACAATGAGAGCTTGCCCTCAAGGAAACGACAATAGAGTAAGAGTGATGAATCATGCACACATTAAATGGGACACAGTTCTGAGATGGTAAGTGCAGAAGAGGACTACAAAGTACCCTGAGATCTGACGAGAGAGAGAGAGAGAGAGAGAGAGAGAGAGAGAGAGAGAGAGAGAGAGAGAGAGAGAGAGAGAGAGANGGAATAACTTTATATATTTACATCCACACCCCATCAATGAAATGTATTGAAATTGAAATTAACTAATTAAATGAATATTAAAGGAAACTACCGATTATGAATATTAGAAAAGGGTATCAAATGGAACTTCAACAGGAGAATAGGTTCAATCTGAAGAGAAAATCTGCCTTTTGTTATTGAGTTATCTGAAGCCTGTAACGATAGCGGGTCCGTGGGGAATCTCTGGCAATTGATTACTGTGCTCTGTTACCCTTTAAAAGACAGAACCTGTTTAAAAAAAGGACGGAATCTATTCCTCCACCATACACCGGGTCCCAGTTATTCACTCAGCCAGCACCTGCATTAATTGTTTGGATTGAAATCTGATGGGGAGAAGTATCTGGAAACTGAAGGCCCAGAGCTGGGGCCAATCATGATCAGCTTTCTGTAAGGCTAATCATTTTTCTTAAAATCATGACCCATCCGATATCTTAAAAACAGCAACATTAATTCTAATTTGTCACATTGTAGGGTATAAATTGACTAAATGTTAATAGCATTCTTCTTGAGTAATCAGTTCTACATGATTAACCTAAAAATTGCCAAAATGTTGTTTACTCTTCATTTGTATCTGAAGGAATCAAGACAAAAGCAGGATGAGTCAGACAGAGCTGGATTAATTTACTTTCTGATCTGTATTAAAACTTGCCACAATGATTCATAATCATTTTTACTTGATATTTATCCTGACAAAACAACTTAATTTTGAAAGCTTCTCATTGGAAAATAATGCAGAGGCAAAAGGTATCTCTATTCGAATTTGCAGATATATTTCAGACGCATGGAAAATACCTTTTTTTGCCTTTAATAGAGCGTAGGTGTAAAGCAACCCCTTAAACCTTCTAAGGGCTCTCTTCGAGTTGTGTAGGTTTATTTTTTTATTATTTTTATAAAACCCTACTGGGCAGCTTATGGTCTTTATCACCATCTAGTGGTCATGTTGTATGACAGCAGAGTAAAAGGAAAAAGGAGAAACAAAGAAGCCTGGCCTGTCATAGAAGATACTTCCAATTAGGAATTGTAACATTTTTTGAATACATGCATTTAGATTGTCCATTGTTTGTAGTTGAACATAATATTTAGCTTATTGTGGGGACTATTGTAAAGTAAAACTATGTTAACAAAGGAAAAGAAGAATCTTAATATCAATTTTAAAGTTTTCAAATAAATTGAAAAGCTCCTATCAGGACATTTAAAAAAACTATTTCTAAAAAGAAAGCAGTGAAATTAAATTAATATATCTGAACTGCTTATGTTTATTTTAATCAAGGCATACTTAGTAACTTAATAGAGAAATAGCTAGATAAATTAGTTTAGCTGAGTACCAAAGTAACAAATCTCTTTATCTTTTCTTTCCTTGTACATAAGTAATAAAATTTGCATGTCATTTATTGTAAATTGAGCATTCAGTTATACATGAATAGAAGATGAATTTTGTATTCACTACATTATATAAAGTTCAATTTCTCCTAATCCCTTAGCTGTGATCCATTCAGGAGATTTAGAAGACCAAAATTTGAAAATTTGGGTCTGGCATAACTGCCACGTTGATTTTATGTTAAATATTAGACGTCTATATACAATATGCATCATAGTTTATTAAATTCCAGTACCTCCTCCCCACAAAAGCTACACCAAACCTGTTTAGTCTAGAATAAAATGTCTAAAGAAAGCATATAAATTCTCTCCAACATATGAAAGTTGGGATTAAATTAGTTCATATCTTGTGACATTGAGATCTAATCACCATTATGCTAATTTTTCCATCCAGGTCCAATTAGTAAACCAACATCTCAACTATAAATCCAATGATCTGTTCTCATGTTCTTTCACTAATACCTCTCAGTTCTTTCTTATTTTCTGTGACTCTGTACTGAACCATTTCCCTACTGCCTTTTCTAGAAACTCCTCTGATTCCTATTTTCTGACATTCTTGCCCTCTGTGCGTGAACTACATGACTCAGAACTTGGACCTCATTTCTTCTCAATCTACATTCTTTCTCTCAGAGATCTCTCTCAAAGATTTCATATATCATCTCTATGCCAATTATATTACAATTTTTAGTTATATTTTATTTCTGTCCTGGATTTTTATTTTTCATCTTTAATTTCTTATTGGACAGTTTATCATCATTCCTGAAAATTCAAAATGTCTTCACTCTTTGTCATCTTAAATTTCTCATTTTTGTTCAAAACCACTTTACCTTTGAAACTATTGCATTTCTGTCAATGTCTACAATCACATAATCATCTATACTCATTTTTTATTCCTTGTAGCCAACCCATTTATCTTTTCAATTGTCAAATCTCATCATTCCTTTGTGTATCACCTTTTTTTCTATTTATCCTTCCTTGCCCATTTCCACATACCACTATGGTAGTTCGAGTTCTAATCACTTCATGTCTTGACTACTATTACAATAGTTCCTTAACTTATTTCCCAATTTCTTTTCACACTCCCAGACACTCATTACTTTAATATTAATTTTCCTAAAACATCACCTAATATCCATCAATGTCACTATCATCATGATGACTCTCTTATCCAAGTGACTATCCAGTACTTGAAGAAAAAGACAGATTCCTATATCCTTATCAGTTTAATTCCAGGGCTTTCACAAGGTGACACCTGCCTACTACCCAACTTCATTCCTCGTTTCCCTGATACGCTTACTACCTTAGCTAAATTGTTCTGTGCAATGTTCCTTAAACTAGCATGAAAATGATCATCTTTGAACTCTGAGTTACACTGTTTTAACTTATTTCACTGGCTCATATACCTTTACCCTTTTTCTTTACTTCTATAAATTCTACATATCTTTTGAAACCCAGTACAAGTTCCCCCTTTTCTATAGTACTTTCTTATACCACCTCAGACCTCAGTGTTCACTCTTCTAGACCTCACTATTCACTCTTTTTCATTCATTTCTCTCCAAATACACTTCTTGCTTTCAGATTTCAAAACCATGTCTCTGCCACTGTCTCATCTAAGAATTTTCCTCAGCACCTGTTTGCCCAAATTACTAGTCACTCAATCTACTACTTTGTTATCAATTATTTAATTAAGCATATGTTTAATGCCTTATGCATATTATCTCTTGATACAGCAACCCTTTTGATATTAGTTATTACAATTGTTATTCCCATTTTACAAGTGAGGAAACAGGCTTGAAGCAGTATTATACTTCCTCCCTAAATGCAAAGCTCAGTAATTCATGCTAAGGGAGCTAAAAGGATGTGTAGAAAACAGTTCTTACCTTTTGGAAGATGGGGCAGTTTTGGAATTAGAACATTTTAGAGTTGAAAAGACTACAGTTGTCATCTGTTTCTTCTTGTACTTAAATAGGAAATTTCTTTTCTATATAATATACCCAACAAAGGGTCAGCTAGCCTTTTCTTGAAGAAGAGAAACTTGCTACCTACCAAGGCAATCCTTTGAACTCTTGGATAGCTCTAATTATATGGAAGCTTTTCCTCATATCATACTTAGTTTGTCCTTTTAGCAATGTTTGCTCATTTACTTATTTCTTCCCTCTAGGGCCAAGCAGAATAACTTTAATCTGGCCATAGTGTTCGATATTTGAAGACAGTTATGATATTCCTCAAGTCTTCCCTTATCTTGGAATATTAGATCATTGTAGTTATTTTATAGAAAAGATTTGTGGGATTATCTCCATAAAGCATGACCTTGAGTTGAGGACCTCATCATTCTTGTTGTCACTCCCTATCCCTGACCTCCACTTTAATGGTATTCCTAAAAGATAGCATCCAGAATTGAAAACAATACCCATGTTGTGGTAAAACTAGGACAGTCAATAGGATTATCACCATTCTAGGTCTGGAAAATGTTATTTTCATATTCTTGGGAGCTATGCCTATCAGTGCAGTATAAGACTATTAGTTTTATTGACTGCTATATCATTTTGTTGACTCACGTTAAGTTTATTATCCTTTTAAGTCCCCAATTCTGTCAGATGGATATAAAGTTGATTGCTTGAACCAAGTGTAAAAAATATCCAAAATGATTTTTTTTCTCATTTGATTTGGCTCAACATCATAACTTAGATAATATATGTTCAGAAAAAAACTATGATCCAGGTCAGAGTATAAGTTTCCTAATTGGTGCTTTTACATTTATGAATAAAGAGTTTTTATATTTCTCTAGGGGCTATACAGGGAGAGTGTATTTGACATTTTAAAAATAATATTTTATTTTTCTCAATTATACACAAAACATTTGTAACATTGATATTTTTTAAATTTTGAGTTTCAATTTCTCTCCCTTTTTCCCTCCATCTCTCCTATTTTTTCCTTCACTCTTCCCAAGATTGTATAAAATGTTATAAATTTTATATGTATAATCATTTAAAACAGTTTTCCACATTGTTCATTCTGTAGAAGAGATCTTTAAAAAATTTTAAACGAAATGAAATATAGTATGTTTTTGTATACATTCAGACTCTATCAGTTCTTTCTCTGGAGGAAGATTGTATTTTTCATCAGGAATCATTGGGATTGTCTTGAATCACTGTATTGCGGAAATTAGCTAGGTTATTCACAGTTGTTTATCATACAATATTCTTGTTACTGTGAACAGTGTTCTTCAAATTCTTCCCACTTAACTTTATATCAGTTTATTTAGGTTTTTCAGGTTTTTCTGAGGACATCCAACTCATTATTTCTTATAGAACATTAGCAATCAGTTACAATCATATACTACAAGTTGTTCAGCCAGTTCCCCAATTGATGGACCTCCTGGAGGTGAGATTTTAGCTGGGCTTTGATGAATGAGTTAGATTTTGCTAGATAGAAGAAACAACATCCAGATTTGTAGAAATAGGGAATTACAAAATGTCAGTGGGGATAATGAATCAATAATTTTGGTTGAGGTAGAGAATTCATACAGAGAAGGAGTAGGAGATCAACCTGGAAAGGGATTTGAGAGTCAAATTATGGACTTGAAGCTGTTGAATGATTTTGTACAGAAAAGTGACATGATCAAACTTGTGATTTCAGAAAATGAAAGCATATGTAGCACATTGAACCATGACAAGAAGGTGATATTGAAGGCAAAAACAATATTTGATGACTCATATATGAGAGATGAAAGGAGGAAGGAGTAAAATAAAAATGGGATTCTCAACCAGGGTGAATTATAAAGTCTAAAGGCCCTTAATAAAAACAGGGAGAACAAGGAGTGCTGGTTTCTTACAAAGTGAGACTATTGAAGTGCTTTACTTTAAAAAGTACAAAGTCCAATATAAATGTATGTTATTATAATGAAAGACAGAACACCTTAACAAAAATAAATGATTATTAGGCTTTGAATTAAGACTCAGGTTCAAATCATCTCCTTGTCACTTCCTAGTAATGTTATCTTAGATAAGTTCTTGTCGCTGAACCTTGGTTTTTTCACTAATTCTACAACACCGCCATCACCACCATTAGAGTGAGAGAGACCTTAGAAATAATGAACCAAGTATAAAATATAGAGGGAAGGGATGATTGCTAAACTACTGGAATCTAGAGAAAAAAGGTTAGAAAATGGAAGGCTTATGGTGAAAACTGGGAATAAGAATGATTTAGGAAAAATTTGTTTTCTTTTTTTTAATGCAACTTGGTTTCAAAAAGAAAGAAAACCTTCCAATAGTCAACAAATGATCACAAAGATTTTTTTTCTTGTCACAGAGGGAGTGGATTATAAATGGAATTGAGAATAGACTTGAATAGGAGCTCAGGTCAAGATAGTTCACATCTAAAGGAAGAGTTTTGGAGAAATTATGCCTGTGTGTGATAACAAGGAAGAATTAAGAAAGAATCATCAACATTGTTTCTGAATTTGTAAAAGACTGACCTAGTCTGGTACTTTCTGCAGTTAATTGAAAGAAATCATTAGCACGGGAGTGATGAATAAGTATCTGACTTCACTATGAAATAAGGCTATTATTTTGCTTTTACCAACATATAATATACATGTTAGGGTGGCTTAAACTATTATTTAGAAATGTTGCAATATAAGCCTGAAATATCTGAACTGCAGAATACCTGGTCAGCTTGTTGCATTGTGGGCATCAAATAGTATAATATATGTAAAAATACTTTCTAAAACCCAAAATTAAACAAATATGAAACCTTCTGAGTTAGGCAATTATAAATTAAATATTAGGCCTATTGAGTTTGAGATTCCCATAGGACATCTAGATGAAAATTGAAGAGTTAGGGGTAAAATAGTGAAGTCATCTGTATGGTTGGGATAGCTGAAACCAAGAGAGAGAAGGAGATCATTTTTGAAGGAGAAAGAATCATCCTATCACAGGATCATTGATTTTGAGTTGGAAAGAACTTCAGAGGTCACATAGTCCAGCCCTCTCATTTTTCCACATGAAAAAATTAAGATCCAGAAAAGTTGTGACAACCAAAGTTATACATTTAGAAATAATAAAAATAGGATTTGAAATCAGGTCCTCTGGCTAGCAAGTAAATGATCATTACCCTGTGCCACAGATTAGAGAGGAGGACAGAGTGAGGAAAGGATGATGAGATGCCAGAAAAGGACAGAAAAAGGGATAATTCCAAGAAATAGAAGAAAAATAAGATATTGCAAATCCATAGAATTCAAGGTAACAGAAATTACAAAAAGTGGGAGATAGTCATATTTTAGAATTTTTATAATTTAGTTTTATGAGTATAGATTTTTATGGATTTATAATTATAGTTTTTAAAAAAGTTTCATAATTATGGATTCCCCCATCAGAAATAGTCCAATGACAAGAAGGGATCAGGGATTTAAATTCTCTCTAAAAGAATTGAGGACATATGCAACTGAGAGGCAGAAGGTAGTTCAGTGCAATGAGTTCAGGTTTGAAATCAGGAAGACTTGAGTTCACATTGGCCTCAGACACTTATTAGCTGTGTGACCTTGGGCAAGTATCTTACCTCTGTTTTCCTCACTTTCCTCATCTGTAAAATGAGCCAGAGAAGGAAATGGCAAACCACTTCAGTATCTTTGCCAAGAAAATCTCAAATGGAGTTAGGAATAGTCCTGTATGACTAAAACAATTTAATCACAACAACAAATAATTGTTTAGCATTAGCTAAAAATATAATAAAATATTTTTATGAACATATGCCTTTACCCACCACGAAGCTTTTTTAGATGTGGCATTTTCTGAAAGTGAAAGAATGGTATCGATTAAGACAAGAAAAAGCTCTACAGGAGCAGATAAGGGATTTTATTAAAAGTTCAACAAAATAAAACACCACATCCAAGCAGGAGGTTTTTCTACCTTAGGGATATTTCTCAGGCCTGCTAATGACTCAGTTTGAGTCATTTAAGAGAACCTGTGACTCCCCTATCCACATAACAAGGAGGTTCTCAAGGGCAGACATTAGGCATTCTGTAGGAAACATTAACTCTTACAAGCTGCTCAAACACCATATTGCAACCCATAGCAAGAATTTCCATTAGTTTCCCTGTGGACTCAAAATGACTAACTTTCAAAGGATTATTGACTCTTCCTAGAGATGATCTAATATTTGCTAAATCCTGTGGGGAGAGTGTTGAGTGCATCAGAAATAGCACTTAATGATGAAAAGTGCTATTTTAATATAAGATTTTCCAATATATATTTCTTCATATAATGTTCTAGCTAGTCCATTACTTCTTAGTAAATGGTTACATTTCACAGTATTAAAATGGCACCTGCATTTAAGTAACTAAAACTTAAGCATTTCACCATGAAAGTTGTATGCAGGTAAAACCTATGAGAGAATTTTTTTCCTTCTGATGTGTGAAATATTTCCCCAGGAAGCTCAGAGAGCAGATGCCATATTGCATATTAATTTTGAACAGATTAATCTCATCTCTTTTCCTGACTGCCAATGTGACATCTTAGTTTCTTCTTTTTAAAACAGTGAGGGCAGCTATACTATTGTAAATAATTCCCAATGTTCTTTTCAGCTTAACCTTCTATAGCCTTATAAAACTATCTTTATGAAATAATGAATTAAGGAAAACACATTTTCTTTGGGCCAAAGCACTGTGCTACATGGTGGGGATACAAAGAAAAATTACAAGATACTTCTTGCCCTCACAAAGCATATATTCGAATGGAGGAAGGTAATATAGATCTGGCAATGGGGTCAGAAAAGGGCATTTTGGTTAGTAAATCACAGACAAAGAGATAAGAATCATGGAAAAATTAACACGTTTGCTTCAGGAATGTTAGTTTTGATTTTATTACTGTTCTCAGAAGTAGATGTGGAAAGAGAAGTGCATAAATTTTGTGTGGGAAGCTCTGGAAGGGAAGAAATGAAGATGGACAGGAAATAATACAATGAGTTTGAAGCAGAGCTAACTATGGTGAACTCATACTTCTTACAAGTTCCCAGTCTCACGACAGGAGCTGTAATATCAGGTCAGAGCTTGAACTAGAAAGAAAGGAGCAAGGAAGCCCGAAAACATCCAGGAAGCAGCAAATGTAGAGATTCTAAGTTAATAATTTATATTGAGTTCGATAATTAATTTTTCGGAACATTATGATTTTTATATCAGCAAAGGAAGTTATAGAATCCTCTTCTCAGTATATTTTAAGGTAATGTTACTCAAAATAATATGGTTCAAATGAATAAATTTGAGTCTTTCCTGGAAGGATGAAGCAATCATTGAGAGACCTTTGGAGCCCCTCAATCCAGTGGTGATATAGTTTAAAATTTCCTTTTGAAATATCCTTTGGGATAAATTTTACATAAAGTACAACAACACTGTTTAACTCAGAAATAACTTTTTAAAAGATAAAATGCCAAATTCAGTATAACTTTTCTCATCGAGACCCCATGTCAGTACTTTGTCCTTCCTGGAAGGACCTTAGATTTTGGTCCTAATTAAATAGTAACTAAGGGATATGTTCATACTCTCAGCAATGCACTGATTTGGTTGTCTAATGGAGAATTTCCACAGGGCAGAGTGCAATTTACTTGTGTGCCCCAATTAGCAGTGCTAACTGGGGCACAAAATCTGTGTAAAATTGGACTCTGATTTTGTATCAGCCACCATTCAGAGAATGGCAAGCAGCCAGTGAGACACTGAGCGAGTTCTTTAGCATGCCTTCTTCCATCAATTTGTAAGACCGTGCCAGCTTATTTTCACACAGAAATTTACAGTTCATCAAGGTAGTGTTGTTTATCAAAAGGAATATGGTTCAAAGAGAAAGGTGCCAGTACTAAAAGCTCTATGTTAATTGGGAAATGCCAGAGTAATAGAGAATATGGGGTTCCTTTCCAACACACTGATGGCAGTTGAGCCTGGCTAAAAACAGATGCTGCTTTTGTGGGTTAGGAGCACTTTTATTTTGTAAGTATCAGAGTGTGATCATGACACATGTTGAGATCAGATCATTTATTTTTGAAACTTCTCTTGTCAATACTTCAAATGATCTATAATGCTGTTGACATGGGCAATCTTTCTATTAATGCAAATTGCAATATCTTCACATGGTCATCATGTATGGCTCTAGCCAAAAGAAATGCATTAGTTGGTGGCCAAATTTCTGGTTATGGACCTTTCCGAAGTTACTTAGATTGGGCTTTGGATGAACTATATCATTGGGGAATTATAACAATGCTTTTCCAGTTTAATAGGACCTAAAACAGATTTTGCTTTATTTTCATCCTTTGATGTTTCAGAGTTCTCTCTATACAATGTAGAGATATTGGAGGAGAATTTTACTGAATGGTCTCAGTAGCATGTCTTCACCAGCAACAAACTACCATTTTCTAATTTATTTTATATGCTTGCAGAAATACATTCATTGGATATTTTTAATTCTATCGGATATTTTTTTTCCTTTTAATTATTTTCTTTTTCTCTTTTCTATCAATATATTCATGTACATCTATAAAAATTCAGTAATATCACAGATTGAACAAACATAGTAAAAACCCTTATAGAGGAAAGAAAATTACATGAAGAAAATTGAAAATATTTTTGAAGAATCACTGGCTATAAGATCTTTACAAAGACAAGATAACTGATATCAAAGTGGCATAATGGTTAGAGAGGTGAACTTGTGAACAGGAAGACCTGAATTTGATTCTTGCTTCATACCCCAGCTGTGAGCCTGAGCAAGTCTCACCTCTCTAAGACTCAGTTTCCTCATTTGTAAAAAAGGGGATAATAATAGGATCTACTTTAGAGGGATTTTGTGAGCCTTACATTAGATAACAAAGGAGAAGTGTTATGCAAATATAAAAAGTTTTTACAAATGTTAGTTATTCTTTCAAATTAGTTATTTTTTAAAGCTTCAAAAATGTAGACTCAATTTACTTTACTTTTGTTATAGAAACTTCAGGGTTTTTTAGATTCTAGGCTCCACTATCTTTTGTTCAAGGATTGCTGCAAGCATTGAGCTAAAGAACATCTAGGTGAACTGGTAATGGTATGTATGGAAAGCAGAACATCAAAAACTAAGCAAAGAATCTATATTAAAGCAACATTAATGCAAGGCACTACTCATAACTCTGTCTGTCCATTTCTTTTCCAATTCAATTCAATTGAACAAAATTGTATTAAGGGCCTTTTGTACCTTATTGGGACATTGTGCTAGACTAGGATGGACTGAGAAATGAGATAAGAAAGGATCTTGCTTTCATGGATTTTACAGTTCAATAACAACATAAAATCATAGACTTTATAGTTTAATAATAGAACACACTACATAGAATTAGAGCTGGAAGAAGCTTCAGAGGAGTCCACCAATTCATTTTACAATTCACAAGCAATAGCACAGAAAAGAGACAATATTTGCATAAGTCTAACATGTGTTGTATAGAAGAACTGAGATTCCAAATCAGGTCTTTTGAATCCAAAGCCAAAAGGCTTTCAAGAATACCACATTGATACACAGATTATTTTTAAAACAATTCATCATATAAATGTAATACATATAATTTTTCAAAAAGATTTCCTCCAGAAGTTGTAGAAACTGTCATTATTTCCTTCTGGGGGGTAATATAGTGCCAATTGCCATTCATTCTGCAGTCCTTTTCCTTATGGAGTTGGAGAATATTTGAGTTAACTTATTTCTGAAGATCTATGAGGAGTTTCTAGAGAAGCTAGAAAGACTTTCTTTCTTAATGGAACTAGTTTCACTTTTAAATTACAAAGAAAATGAAGATAATTCTTGAAATGGGATTTTATTTGTTATCTAAAGTAAACTGAATGGTAGAATTTTTTCCTAGATGAAAGGAAAAATCATTTTTAATTATAGTGATGATTTAACATGATAGATTGTGATGGTTCTCACAGATAAAATATTGTAAATAATTTTCTATGTATTTTAATACTGAATTTACTCACTATATATTCAGTAATTTTGATGTTTATTTACTATATAGAGGTACATGGGGAACTATTATCAAGAAATGAAGTTTTCCTTGTTTATTAAATAAATTATAGTTAATGAACTGTTAGAGGCTCTGACCTTAGCTGATTAATTGAATTACATGTTGAAATTATACTAATTAATGAGGTAATATACAAACTTGCCCCTAGATAATCCTAGAACTCAAAATGATAAGATTAAATATGGGCACAAGTCAAGTAGCAGGATAAACAGTGAACTATTAAGTGAGGTTAGTTGACTCCTATAATATTGCACATAAAAGGTTATCTTTCAAATCTTGCTATACATACATTAGATAAAATCAAGATAAAATGCTTTATGAGACTTTAAAAGAAACAGCCTTTAAAAGAAACTTAGGAAAAGGCTTCTTGGTGTAAATGGCTTGCAAATTTGATTCAAAAGTATAGTTTAGAACTCATCAGGTCAAGAAAGGAGATTCCAAGTAGAGAACACAATTTGAGGGTGAAAAAACCTGTGGCAGTAGCTTAGTTTAGCAGTGGAGAAATTTGTTTAATTTTCCTGGAACAGAGAGCATATGATAGGGAATAATATGAAATGAAGCTTAAAGCTATAATATAGATACCTCAAAGAGTAGAGGGTACTGAATGTTAGCCAAGGGAGTTTGAACTACGCTTTCTTGGCAGCAGAGAATCACTAACTATTTTTAAGAACAATGGATGATTAACTAACTTTTTCTATAAAAAGATCATTTTAATAAAGGCATAAATAATGAATTGGAAAGAGGAAAAAAGTAGAAGTAGGAAGATAATGAATAAATGAAAAAATATTTATTTATCACTTACTAATTGAGAAATGCTGGGGATACAATTAGAAACATGAATTTTTAAGCAATTGCCATTTTGATAGTAGCAGAAAAAAACATGAGTTTTAGATAGAAAAGACTCAATAATTCTTAGGGTGCAGGTAGAAGAAGAAAATGAATTTTCTTTAGTGTGATTTCCTTGGATAAAATCACATCTACTGGATTCTTAGTATAAAGCACTGTGGTATTGAAAACTTTCCTTTAGCATCTATGGCTACTGAGGAAATTAGAGGCTCCGGAAAGTCTAAAGACAGTTGCTAATTAACATTTATAATAGTTTCTTCCCTGGACTATCCTATAGTGGTGGTCCTGGAAGTGCTGTTATCTAGTATGAATAGTATATCTCATAGGTTATTGCAGTAGCTCAGGCAGGTGACATTAAAAAGTTGTCCCCTATAATGGGAAGACTGTAGGAATAAAAAAGAAAGGTTATAATTGATAAAGATTACATAAGTATAATCAACCAGACTTAAGTGTTTGTCTATGAAAGCAAGGAAGTGGTAAGAGTTAAAGATAAACCCAAGGTTTTGGACATTTTTGAATGGGGTTTTATGAGTCATTTTGCTGATAACAGAAATCAAGAAATAAAAAGAAGCTAAATTTGGATCCATTTAGAAAGAGGACAAATGCCAGATGGTAGTGGGAGATCTAGATGGAACTTTCCTGTAGGCACATTATGATCTAATCCTACTATTTTCTTAAAAAAAACTTACCACATATCTAATGTGAAATGTGATGCTATTGAATATTCTTCAGACAATAGCATGTGTTCTGAAGTGCACTTTTTTTCTCTCCTTCATTCCCTTTATAACAAAGGGCCATTATTTGCAAGATGTTTTATTGGTAATAGGGGCAAAGCTTATACCTTTAGAGTAGAATTACACATTACAGGATGAAGTTAATTGGCCCATATGCAAATCAGCCTTTGTTCTATGGTTTCACTAATACGATGGTCTAACCTTTTATTAAGACATCATAATGAATCTGTCATCCCAAAAAGACTAAGCAAAAAAAAGTATAAACAAACTCAAAGAAGGTTAAGATAAACTTGAGGATCATAATTGGCTATTAGGAGAGGGTTGGTTATGTTCAGTGTTCATCATTAACCTTCAAGAACATGAGAGCAACTGCCACGTCATAGGAAGCATTAGAAGATGTCCATGAAATAATAGAATACTCAGCTAAAATGACATTTATTTCACCATTATGACTTACTGATGCTAAGTTGCTGAGCCAATTGTGTCCAAATTTTATTTTTGCTTTTTTTTTTAAAATAAAATCAAGGGGTTGGACAAATCTGATTTTCAAGTTCTTTTTCAGATCTATATCTAATTCAGATTCCCTGATTTATCTGCCTTATGTGAAAATGCAATGGATAAGAGTGCTGATCTTGGAATCAAGAGGACCAGAGACAAAATTCTAGCTTGGACATTTAATTGTGTGATTCTGGGAATATGACTTAACCTTTCTCAATTTCAGTTTTTGTAACTGTTAAATAGTACTAATATCACATACATTTCAGGGTTGTTGTGAGGATTGTATAAGATAGTATATATAAAACTTTGCAAACCTTTTGTTGTTGTCATACAGTCATCTTTTAGTTATGTTTGACTATTTGGAGTTTTCTTTGCAAAGATCCTGGAGTCCTTTGCTATTTCCTTTTCCAGCTCAATTTACTTATGAGGAAACTGAGGCAAACATGGTTAAGTGCCTTGCCGCAGGGTCACACTGCTAGTGTCTGAGGCTAGCTTTGAACTCAGGAAGATGAGCTACCCAATTGCCTTTTCAAGCCTTAAAGTGCTATATGATTGCTATTATTATTTTTGTAATAATAATAATAATAATAATTGATACAATAATTAAAATATACATAGTATTTTCAACTGACACTATGTGTTGTATAAATTACCTCATTTGATGGGTTTATATTAAATAGTCCATCTTCAACAAGGTGGTAATGATTTGAAAATGGTTTCAGGAAACAATCTTTGATCTCAGTGTTATCTTTTGTCCAATCTAATATTTTACCTCATCATATTTGAGATAAAATATTTAATAGATTGAAGTGGGCCTGGTACCCATTATATCTAATCTCTTTTTAAGATTCTTTATAGTCAGTTAGGTGTTCTAAGGTAAAAATTCAAACATTATTACATGACTCAAACATCATGAAGGTTTTCTAATTAAATGAAATCACCACAGGGTACTTTGCCCACAGTTGACTGGTAGGAATTTTCTACAAATTGAATGGTTTACATATTATATGGAGGAATAAAAACCAAATGCTACTACTGACCTCGATATTTTAAACTCCTTATTTGTTAATTAGCAAACTTCACTTAAAATTCTTTTAAATTTAGCTAGAATATCTTATTTTACAAAATTAACATTACAGAAAGTATTACTTCTTGGATTCTGTTTGGTTTTGTTCTGGACTTCTGATTTAATTTGTGTAGGAAATTAATTTCCTTAGATCAATGAAAATAAGAATCTTCTTTACTTCTTTTATTAAATTTTTACTTTATTTTATTTTTAAATATTTAACTTCCATCTTGGAGTCAATACTGTGTATTGGCTACAAAGCAGAAGAGTGCTAAGGGCTAGGCAATGGGGGTTAATTGACTTGCCCAGGGTCACACAGATAGGAAGTGTCTGGGGTCAATTTGAACCTAGAACCTCCCATCTCTAATCCTGGCTCTCAATCCACTGAGCCATCCAGTTGCCCCCTTCTTTGTTTCTTTGTTACTTGTGGTCTTATATAGTTACTTGGAACACTTAAAGATAAAACACTTACCTGGGATTTATAGAAACAGTATTTGTAAGAGACAGGACTTGAACCTAGAACTTTCTGCCTCTGAAGTCTGGGTCTTTATCCAATATAACCAATATTTCACAATATTTCTTCATTTTGACAAGTTCTAACTGTACCTCCCCCACCAAGAGAGGAGGTTTGGGAAATGATTGGTTAAATATAGTGTCCTAAATTATTTATGGGAAAGAGAGAAGAAAAAATTATTGACATACCACCCGCCAGTAACTATAAACCTTTACCTTTATATTGTTCCACTTTAAGTAAAGTTTAATATCTATCAGTTTATTGCACTGAACAAGCATACATGTAGTTTTTGTTCATGCGTATGGGCACAGGGACCCTTCTTGGCACAGGGTCAATGCCTAGGAGGATAATTTTCCCCAGGTGTTTGAATTTGAGACAACAGTTTCCTGCATGGGAATTTCATAGTTAAATATCTGTCTTTCTCCTTGAGGTAGGATAATATCTATATCCATTTAAGTCTGATCCTGAAACCTTATAAAAGGGACCATGTCATCTTCTATGCTTTCAATAATGTTAGGGACCCTGTGAGCCCTCACAAATAACAATTAACAATAATAATAATAGTAATATGGGCGCCAGTTTAAGCTCTAATGACACCCTGAATGAAATGAAAACCTGCCACCCCCTCTCTATCACTACACCAAGCCAGCTTGCTAATCAAGCACTGTCAAAAAGGACTAGAGTTTAAATGGCATCATTATTATGATTTAAGTATAAGTTCTCATGAAAGACTGACAACCTTGGAAACTAAAGTCATCTATTTATCCTCAAAACAGGCAAAGCACACGCAGGGACAATGCAAGCCTTCTCTTCATTGCCCTGCCAAAGGGGTTTGGACACTTTTCTAAAAAGACCACATCTGGTGTGAAGAGAGACTTAACCACTAGGCAAGATAAATTCATATCATCGTTGCTGAAATCATAGTGTCGGGCAAATAAGCTGGGCAAGGAAGCCATTTGTAGTGTGTCTTGATGACTCATAAGAATGCCCAGGTCAATCTAATTCTCCAAAAATGAATACTGGATCAATCTGTGCTATCCAAGCATTCTTTCTACTCCTCTCTCTCTCCCCGTTACTTCCACACTCCTGGACAGAACCTAGTGAAAATGACACCTCTTTTCTATTTACTAGCAGCCAGCTTTCTCTTGAGGCTGTCCCAACTGAGATGTTATTCCTCTGTTTAGCAGAAGAGACATTTGTCACTCATGGCTTCCTGATTGTAATCCTAAAGTCAATGACTATATCCTACTCCATCTCTTTCCAGAGATGCTCCATCTCTTTCCAGAAATTACTGAACCAAACCCATGGTTCTTTGGAGCTCTTTTTGGCAACTGAATCTTCCTCTTGCATGCCACAGTTGTAAGGATATTTATCTCCTAAGAGCTTACAATCTTTATGTAAGTGGAACAAACATGCTCCTGCCAACTTTTACTATTCCTGTATATGACTGTCTCTTCCATACCCAGAAGCCATTCTTTTATGTCATAGCTATCCACTGGACTATTTAAATGCCAGTGAGACAATTACTTCAAGTAACATCAACTAACTCTCTAAACGTCGTTTTTCTCATCCAGAAAATGTAGCATTTGGATACAATAATTTTTAAATCCAGTCCAGATATATATCTTATGAATTTATATATTTAAGTGGAAAAGTGGTCAGTAATGTCAGCTAAATGGTTAAAAACACAATAAAGAGAGAAAAGAGTTCTTTCTCTATCTCTAGTCATTAGGAAACTGCTTTGGCTAATATGGCCATGTCTTTGACCTCTAAGTCAAAAGATCTCAAATAACCCACCACCATATACATTTTCTTATTTTTTAAAAAGATAACTTCTTTTGGGACACCCTGTATCACAGTTATTTCTGGAACACCTCTTCAGAATCCAGACATTCTGAATTCTTCTGTATCAAAGAAAATAAAGGACTCCCAATATCATATATTAACTTTGAGAATGTATAAAACGTCCCTTTTGGACTCCTAATCTTTCTGACAGGATGTGGAAGATGTATTTTACTATATGTTCTCTGAGTTCATTATTATTTTTACTGTTACTTGTAGATTGTTTACTTTTTACAGGCCTTTTATTTGCATGGATATTGCAATGATGTATGTTTCATTCTTTGGGTTCTGCTTATTTTTATTTCTAAAGGTTAATATAAATTAATGTAAATCCTTTCCTGTTTTTTTTTAATTTTTCAGGTTCATGATTTCCTGCTGAACAATAACACTATAATACATTTATATACCAAAGCTTGTTCCATTTTCCAAAGAATGTATGCTGAATTTATTTCCAGTTCTTTACCACCATGAATAGTGATGATATACGTTTTTGGTATGTATCAGATCCTTGTTTTCTGTTTTTTACTTCATAATGACTTTTTTTTGCCTAAGAGTATAATCATTAGTACAAAGAGACCTCAGGGCTATTTGGTCTCTTTCCTGTTCTTCCTTTTGGACATTTAATTTAATGTCATGTCACTTCTTCCTTATGAGTATAAATATAAAATGCATAGCCTTTTCATTCTTACAGTTGGAGACTCTTTTCTGGCCATTTCTTGGTACTACAAATTGATAATTTAAAAAAAAACAACTTTTGAATTCAATGATCAACTTGTAGGTAACAGAATAAGAATAATAATTCACACCATGTACTGCACAATTGCATACACAACATAGAGCAATATCATAATCTCAGTGAGAACTAACAATTCAATTCAAGATAATTAGATGTCTAATATATACAAAAACAACAGTTTCAGACTTCAAGGAGCTTACTACTGTAACTACTAGGCATATGAAATGTGGTCACAATGAAACCTCACCAAGGGAAGGAAAGTTCTATAAAAAATTCCTAAGTGCCACAATGTATGTCTCTTTCTAGTTTCCAAAATCCATTTTATTGTACAACTCATTCCCCAAAATATTTCAATTAAGTATTTCCAAATATTGCAATTTCTGAAAAACAGATTTATATCACGAAAATATTCTTGCAAGACAATTCTTTTAAATACACATTTCAGGGATGCTTTCTAGACAGTTCAATTGCACTCTGAGGGACAAGATCATATATACAAACCAAAACAAATGGAAAAGTGGGAAAATATAAGAAACAATGCTTTGAGCTGCTTTCAAAAATCAAGTCACCATTATTGCTAATTCACATGAGTTGTGATGGGCAGTAGGGTTTGAAATAACTCATATACAGCTATCCTTCCTAGGTAACCAGGGAGTATAGTTTGTGTTTGTTACCATGTCATCCAGGCAACCAATAGAGGATTTTACTTTAGGTTTCTTCAATGTTTTTGGAAGGAAAAAAAAAGGATAGTTAACTCTGAAAAATATCTAGGAGGTCTAAATTACAGGAAACAGGAGGATAATCTGGAAACTTTAACTCTATGTAAGATTCTTAGATCCATCTGCAATAAAACAAGATCCTATTATTTGTACTTATTGAGTATTATGTAAAAAACAGAAACTTGGGTGTTTTAAAATTATTGTTAAGTAGGTTTTTTTCTATAAATTTGCTGAGAAAGGCAAGGCAAACCGTAAAATCGAGGGGGAAATCAACTAAAATTATCCCTTCCTCTCATCCATCTTCCTAAAAAGAATAATCAGAATAAATTACTCCTGCCAAAAAAGAAAATATGTTGATGCTGTCTTCCTCGTGCTATACCAACATGGTCAGGGGGTATTCGGAAAAAAAGCCTCAAGATTGGAATCAACTGTCAATTATCATTATTATTATGAAAAAGGTATCTATTAAATGGTTGATCATATGTGATACTAAAATGAGAGTCTGAAAAACAATAAGGCCAGAATGGTGATTATTCTGTGAGAATTTCACTTTAAGATAGATTAACGTTGTCACAGTTGAATGTGTAGATGATATGGTTACTTTAGTATTTGAGTGGACCCCTGATGTCATTAATAGTGATTCTCCTTTCACCAATGTAAATCATAACTCTTTCCATACTTCTTCAACCTGTCTAATTTTTAGCCAACTTTCTATAAATCCCTCATGGAATTAGAGGTCTTCCTTTCATTTTTGGCATACTTTTTTAAAAATCTGTTTTTCAAAGTAGATGGTTAAATATCTATCTATATAGATGTGTTTATATATATATATATATATACATATATATATATATATATTGCAGTGGAATTCACTGAGAATTTGCAGCATTTCAAAGATTTGTGCATTTAATAAAATGTGACCTGTAACCTGGAGAATTTACTGTCAAATCAATTGGAAATATTTCTTTAGTTTAGAATTTATATAATAGGTCTTATGTACCTTTAGTAAACACCCTAGGTGACTGAAAGTTTCCCTACTTAAATCATAGAAGTTAATGCTAGCATCACAATTGCCATATTCTTTCATAATTTTAATATATGTGAGGCAGGGATCTTGTCTGAGAGTACTTTTCCATGCTATCTTTTGTTTTACTGAGTAAATTTTAAATAAATAAATAAACAAACAAACAAACAAATAAATAAATAAATGAATGAATAAATAGATGAGGGACAGTTTACATTTTAAATACCATGCAGTCATTTCTATGATTACAATGATGTGTTTTGATGTTGAAAAACTCCCTTTAATTTTTACCTACTCTTTGCTTTAGGTTTCTTTTCATCCAGGACATCCTTGGAGTTTGCAAGGACACATATGAGAATTCATAGGTACATGAGAAGAGTTGAGAAAGTATGTTTACAGGTTTGTTTTTGTTGATGTCTTTTCAGTCACATATTTTGAGGTAAAAGCTTCATCTCTGATTTTTTCTTTGTGTGAGAGGAGATACAGGAGAAATCTTTGAGATAATTTAAGACTCAGTTCTTAAATCATTTAATACTGTCTTCATTCAAACACATTTATTCTGTGCTTCTTTGATCATATTCAATTATTCTTTCTAACCTTATGTAAGTCTTATTACTGTTTCCTCACAAAACAGTAGGGAAGTGTGGTAGAAGACCCCAAAATAAGAAACTATATTCCTACAGGTATATATTAAATGTTACCATTTTAATGTTAACTATTTGCTATGGAACCAAAGGTCTAAAAATTCTTCCAGGTTTTAATAATATCTGTGAATAGGGAAGGGAAACATGGAAACATGTTTATACATAGATAAATATACCTGTGTAAATTAATATGTGTACAAGTTATATATACATATATATATAATATATACTCATGATAATACTGAAGTCTTCCTAGTAATCCTAATACATAATAATATAGACTAAATATAGATGAGAGAGAGAGAGAGAGAGAAGAGATCACTTCATTGTATTCCTTCCCTTCAATCCAGAAAGAAGAAATTAAAATAGGCATATATGTCTTTGGATGTGTGTAAAAGATATATATGCATATATTTGTACATATTAAATATATGTATAAATTTAAGATTTAAACTAATTTAGTTTTATACCTTCCTTGTCTCTAAAGTGGATGGCACATTCTTAACAAGAGGGAATTTATGTGACTTCATTCAGAAGTAAAAAAAAAAGTAAAAAAAGTATGCTATTGTCAATTTTAAAGAAATATATTCAGCTAGATTTCATGCTAAAGAAGGATATTGAGGTTACTAAATAGACCTTTCCCTCTACCATTTCTAAACAAATTTCAAACCACAAATTATTCATTAACCTCCTTTGTTAAGTAAGTGGGCATTAACATATATCTGTAGATTAGACTATACAACTATTTTCTACTCTCCACATGTATTCTTGCTCTTGTCCTATTCCATGAGGTCACCAAACAAGCCAAGAGAAGAGGATAGGGGAATATGACTATATAAAGAAGGCTTTCATTAACCTCTTTGACCCACCATAATTTCAGATGTCAGCAGCTAATCAAAGACTCACTGACATCATCAATGGATGGAGAGAAAAGATCTCCTGTGGGATCAATCTTTTCTCTTGGGCTGAAATATATATTTAGAACGCCACAGGGTTACTTTTGCTCTGGAGTGTTGGTGAGGATTTCCCCCCCACCTCTACTATTGAAATACATATTTCTAATGCTGAAGTTAATGATTAATTTTGACAGAACAGCAAAAACATTTATTTTGATGTCAGAAACAGACTATATCATTGGTCTATTTTTTACTAAGTGCTCCCCTGACATTTCCATGACACAGGCAGCTGTAATGCTTGGCTCAAGTTAACCTGGNAAAAAGGATAGTTAACTCTGAAAAATATCTAGGAGGTCTAAATTACAGGAAACAGGAGGATAATCTGGAAACTTTAACTCTATGTAAGATTCTTAGATCCATCTGCAATAAAACAAGATCCTATTATTTGTACTTATTGAGTATTATGTAAAAAACAGAAACTTGGGTGTTTTAAAATTATTGTTAAGTAGGTTTTTTTCTATAAATTTGCTGAGAAAGGCAAGGCAAACCGTAAAATCGAGGGGGAAATCAACTAAAATTATCCCTTCCTCTCATCCATCTTCCTAAAAAGAATAATCAGAATAAATTACTCCTGCCAAAAAAGAAAATATGTTGATGCTGTCTTCCTCGTGCTATACCAACATGGTCAGGGGGTATTCGGAAAAAAAGCCTCAAGATTGGAATCAACTGTCAATTATCATTATTATTATGAAAAAGGTATCTATTAAATGGTTGATCATATGTGATACTAAAATGAGAGTCTGAAAAACAATAAGGCCAGAATGGTGATTATTCTGTGAGAATTTCACTTTAAGATAGATTAACGTTGTCACAGTTGAATGTGTAGATGATATGGTTACTTTAGTATTTGAGTGGACCCCTGATGTCATTAATAGTGATTCTCCTTTCACCAATGTAAATCATAACTCTTTCCATACTTCTTCAACCTGTCTAATTTTTAGCCAACTTTCTATAAATCCCTCATGGAATTAGAGGTCTTCCTTTCATTTTTGGCATACTTTTTTAAAAATCTGTTTTTCAAAGTAGATGGTTAAATATCTATCTATATAGATGTGTTTATATATATATATATATATACATATATATATATATATATTGCAGTGGAATTCACTGAGAATTTGCAGCATTTCAAAGATTTGTGCATTTAATAAAATGTGACCTGTAACCTGGAGAATTTACTGTCAAATCAATTGGAAATATTTCTTTAGTTTAGAATTTATATAATAGGTCTTATGTACCTTTAGTAAACACCCTAGGTGACTGAAAGTTTCCCTACTTAAATCATAGAAGTTAATGCTAGCATCACAATTGCCATATTCTTTCATAATTTTAATATATGTGAGGCAGGGATCTTGTCTGAGAGTACTTTTCCATGCTATCTTTTGTTTTACTGAGTAAATTTTAAATAAATAAATAAACAAACAAACAAACAAATAAATAAATAAATGAATGAATAAATAGATGAGGGACAGTTTACATTTTAAATACCATGCAGTCATTTCTATGATTACAATGATGTGTTTTGATGTTGAAAAACTCCCTTTAATTTTTACCTACTCTTTGCTTTAGGTTTCTTTTCATCCAGGACATCCTTGGAGTTTGCAAGGACACATATGAGAATTCATAGGTACATGAGAAGAGTTGAGAAAGTATGTTTACAGGTTTGTTTTTGTTGATGTCTTTTCAGTCACATATTTTGAGGTAAAAGCTTCATCTCTGATTTTTTCTTTGTGTGAGAGGAGATACAGGAGAAATCTTTGAGATAATTTAAGACTCAGTTCTTAAATCATTTAATACTGTCTTCATTCAAACACATTTATTCTGTGCTTCTTTGATCATATTCAATTATTCTTTCTAACCTTATGTAAGTCTTATTACTGTTTCCTCACAAAACAGTAGGGAAGTGTGGTAGAAGACCCCAAAATAAGAAACTATATTCCTACAGGTATATATTAAATGTTACCATTTTAATGTTAACTATTTGCTATGGAACCAAAGGTCTAAAAATTCTTCCAGGTTTTAATAATATCTGTGAATAGGGAAGGGAAACATGGAAACATGTTTATACATAGATAAATATACCTGTGTAAATTAATATGTGTACAAGTTATATATACATATATATATAATATATACTCATGATAATACTGAAGTCTTCCTAGTAATCCTAATACATAATAATATAGACTAAATATAGATGAGAGAGAGAGAGAGAGAGAAGAGATCACTTCATTGTATTCCTTCCCTTCAATCCAGAAAGAAGAAATTAAAATAGGCATATATGTCTTTGGATGTGTGTAAAAGATATATATGCATATATTTGTACATATTAAATATATGTATAAATTTAAGATTTAAACTAATTTAGTTTTATACCTTCCTTGTCTCTAAAGTGGATGGCACATTCTTAACAAGAGGGAATTTATGTGACTTCATTCAGAAGTAAAAAAAAAAGTAAAAAAAGTATGCTATTGTCAATTTTAAAGAAATATATTCAGCTAGATTTCATGCTAAAGAAGGATATTGAGGTTACTAAGTAGACCTTTCCCTCTACCATTTCTAAACAAATTTCAAACCACAAATTATTCATTAACCTCCTTTGTTAAGTAAGTGGGCATTAACATATATCTGTAGATTAGACTATACAACTATTTTCTACTCTCCACATGTATTCTTGCTCTTGTCCTATTCCATGAGGTCACCAAACAAGCCAAGAGAAGAGGATAGGGGAATATGACTATATAAAGAAGGCTTTCATTAACCTCTTTGACCCACCATAATTTCAGATGTCAGCAGCTAATCAAAGACTCACTGACATCATCAATGGATGGAGAGAAAAGATCTCCTGTGGGATCAATCTTTTCTCTTGGGCTGAAATATATATTTAGAACGCCACAGGGTTACTTTTGCTCTGGAGTGTTGGTGAGGATTTCCCCCCCACCTCTACTATTGAAATACATATTTCTAATGCTGAAGTTAATGATTAATTTTGACAGAACAGCAAAAACATTTATTTTGATGTCAGAAACAGACTATATCATTGGTCTATTTTTTACTAAGTGCTCCCCTGACATTTCCATGACACAGGCAGCTGTAATGCTTGGCTCAAGTTAACCTGGAGAAGAAAAAGGAAGCTAATCTATTTTTCTACTCTATTTAGATGATTTTCCCTTATTTTACTTACCTCAATGATAGAAATTCAGAATTTCATGGTGTATCTTTAGGTATTCCATATGCATAATACTCAAGAAGTCAAATTATTTGACTTTATCGAATTGTCAGTGACCCATTACCACAGACATCAGGTAATGGAGGGGAAGAAGACAGGAGTCAACATGAGGGAGGGTGGTGAAGAGTGGTTTTGTGGTATTATTCTCAATGGTTCCTTGTAAATTGGTTGCTGCAGCTGCCTAGGTAGGAGTTAAATTACTCCCAGGCAACTGAAGGTCACACTCAGAAGACTTGAGTTTAGGAACATGCACAGTAGATGGAGGGATGGGCTGGGATATGGGAAGATTAAGGAATAAAGATAGGTGTAAATGTGTGGAAGACAAGTCCTATTATGGGATGTGACCCACCTGGATCACCACATTGAATTTCTAAAAGAGTAGCAGTAGAAGGCAATACTTTGAATGACTGGAAAAAGTATAAGTTATAATGGAAAAAATAAAAAATAAAAACCTCATTGTTTTGATCTACAAGATTCAGGCCACAATTTCTTTTTAGAAAACTGTTATTTATTTACTGGTTTGGAAAAACATTCAGAGATGAGTTTCAATGCTCTTAAGGGCAGAAGAAATTCCTAGGGACCAATTCATTTTAAAAAATCCACTTTAGAAAAGACTTTCACTGATTTGGTTTTATCTTCACTTAAATTGGTGGTATATAATTTATTCATGTTGTTCTCTGTCATCTCCAAGCTCTCTTTCCCAAATTAGAGATTTATAAGGCACTTAAGGGGATGGAATTGGTTTTAAGCATATGCATAAGCACCAGTAATCTTGTATTTCCCTGAGAAACCTGTAGATACCTTAAGATTAACATTCAATCCTGATCTTTAACAAAATTTAGATTTTCTAAAAATATGAAGAGTAAAATTTATGAAGGAAAAGTTAAAGACATAAAGTCAGTTATCATGTGTATCAATTGCCACCTATTATGTGTCAACTATCTATTATGATGTGTAATATACTGGGTCCCAAATAAATAATTGAATGATATGATCTTAAATTTTAAAGAAATTTCAGTGTTTATTTAGTCTACTCTTTCACCTAATTCAGCAATCTCCCATCTTTAACAAATAACATGTACTATAAAGAGTACTCATTACTTCAAAAGGAACTTTGTTTCCTTGTTGGGCTTCTCTAAACATTAGAATGATCCTTCTTGCAATAAGCTAAAGTCTTTCACCTCATGACTTCAACCTACTGAACCTTGTTCTACTTTCCAGACTAATACAGAATAATCTATCAATTAATTTAAATTGCTATTTTCTAAAATACTTATAGATAGCTTGGACTTTCCCTTCAATATTTTCTTCAATCAAAATATTTCCAGTAATATCACCTGAGCCTCATAAAGTTTATAAATTCCTTGTCATCCTATTCATCTTCTCAATATTTTCACTCTTAATGATGGACCTCCTAGAATTTGGTACACAAAATAGCAAATCCATCAAAGACATCTGCTCAGTATGATATTAGCATTTCCCAAAATTTGTATGGACAATATACTTCTATTGAAAGCAAAGTTTCCATGGAGTTTCTTTGAAGTCTCATCATAGCCTTAGTTTTTATGAAGTGTATGGCCTTTCAAAATTCCAAAATAATTTTTTAAATTTTTATTTAGAATATTTTTCAACGGTTATATGATTCATGATTCCCCTCCCCTTGCTTTCTCTCCCCTCTCAAAGTCAATAAGCAATTCCACTGGGTTATACATGTTTCATTATTCAAAACCTATTTCCACATTATCATATTTTCAGTAGAATGATTCTTTAACATCAAAACCCTAATCACATCCCTATCGCACTACATGGTCAATCATATATTTTTCTTATGCATTTCTGATTCCACAGTTCTTTCTCTGGATATGGAGAGCAGTTTTTCTCCTAAGTTCCAGATTAACAAAAGAGGAAATAGGATTCTTAAACAATCCCATCTCAGAAAAAGAATTTGAACATAAAAGAAATTGAACAATCCATCAAGGAAGTTCCTAAGAAAAAATACCTAGGGCCAGATGGATTTACAAGTAAATTCTATCAATCATTTAAAGAACAACTAATCCCAAGACTATACGAATTATTTGACAAAATAAGGAAAGAAGGAGTTTTACCAAATTCCTTTTATGACACGAATATGTTATTGATTCCAAAACCAGGCAGATTAAAAACTGAGAAAGAAAACTATAGACCAATCTCTTGAATGAATATAGATGCAAAATATCTTAAATAGAATACTAGCAGAAAGACCCCAGCAAGTTATCATGAGGATTATTCACTATGATCATGTGGGAATTATACCAGAAATGCAAGGATGGTATAATATTATGAAAACAATCCACATAATTGACCTTATCAACAACCAAAATAATAGAAATCACATGATTATCTCAATAGATGCAGAAAAAAGCCTTTGACAAAATACAACATCCATTCCTATTGAACACACTAGAAAGTATAAGAATGGAACCATCATTCCTCAAAATAATGAACAGTATATATTTAAAACCATCAGCAAGTATCATCTGCAATGGGGACAAATTAGAAACCTTCCCAATAAGATCAGGAGGAAGCAAGGATGATCATTGTTACCTCTTTTATTAAATATTATACTAGAAATGCTAGCAGTAACAATTAGAGAAGAAAAAAGAAATTGAAGGGATTAAAGTAGGTAATAAGGAGACTAAACTATTGCTCTTTGTAGATGATATGATGGTTTATTTAAAGAACCCCAGAAAATCAACTAAAAGACTAGTGGAAATAATTAACAACTTTAGTAAAGCTGCAGGGTACAAAACAAACTCACATAAATCATCAGCATTTCTATATATTTCCAACAAAACTCAAAAGTAGGAGTTAGAAAGAGAAACTCATTTAAAATCACTCTAGAGAGACAAAATCATTTTTTACATGTCAGAATTAACTACTTAAATAAATTTATCAACAGCATATATAATATGTTTCTGTTCATTTGTTTTTATTTTTTAAACTTGCTGTAGGTGAACAACTTTATCTTAAATTAGCTTTAGAGCTAATTTAATTTAATGAACAACAAACAGTTCATTCTTCTTCTTCAAATAGGTCCAATGATAGTATGTGATGAGGGTGATGTCTTGACTTGTCTATGAATTGGATTTAAATAAAACAGTGTTGCATAAAGTCATCAGTATCACTCTCTCCCAAAGTCACCAAATTCTAGTGCTAAGACAAAAGTAAGGATGACTAGTGATGGCCCAAAATACAATGCATGCCTTGTCACCTTCAATATCTGACCAAGCTCTACATGCTCCAAAATGCCAGCTTTAGTTACCCTTGTGATCCTTGGAAAAAATGTGTTCATTTGCCCATTCTGCCAGGGAAATCTTCATTTGCTTGGGGTAAATATCCTTCTAACTAACCAATGAGTTATAAACCTTTAGGTTACCATCAACCTGGGTTTAGCCTATATGGCAAGATGATTTTTCCAGAATGTGGCTGTTTCAGATGCTACACATTCTTGGAGACTTAGTTGAGTTTAGTTAAGGAGCAGACAACCAAAAGCTGATAAACAACCCTGGAAAGTGTTCAGGAAGGCCTTACCTGAGAGGTACTTGTCCTCCCTCAACAATGAATAAAAGGAAACTGGAAGGTAGAGAGAGAGAGAGAATTACAGACAAAGAAACAGAGATAGATAGGGCTTGGGGGGAAGGTGGGAGGAAGAGAGATGGGGAGAGAGAGAGAGAGAGAGAGAGAGAGAGAGAGAGAGAGAGAGAGAGAGAGAGAG
>NC_058132.1:283051618-283141283 GCF_016433145.1 Gracilinanus agilis | reverse complement strand
AGAGAGAGAGAGAGAGAGAGAGACAGAGAGAGAGACAGAGAGAGAGACAGAGAGAGAGAGAGAGAGAGAGAGAGAGAGAGAGAGAGAGGTCTTATTGTTAAATGTAGGTGGATCATGTCCCATGTCTAGATTTCGTATTTAGTCTAGATTAGAGACTGGAAAGAAGACTTTGGTAAAGAGAGATTATTCATAGTGATGCTTGTATTCACTATTGTAGTGATGCTATTTTAGATCAGTCATGTTTTAAGTTTTTTTGTTTTTTATAATGAACAAAATATTGTCTTTAGGTCAGAAATTTGTACTAAATTCTTTTTATTAGGCGATATGTTTAGTCTGTGAAGCCAATCATTTGCAAAATTTAGTTAATTCTTTTTTTTTAAACCCTTACCTTCCACCTTAGAATCAATACTGTGTACTGGTTCCAAGGCAGAAGAGTGGTAAGGGTAGGCAATGGAGGTCAAGTGACTTGCCCAGGGTCACACGGCTGGGAAGTGTCTGAGGCCAGATTTGAACCTAGGACCTCCCATCTCTATGCCTGGTTCTCACTCCTCTGAGCTACCCAGCTGCCCCCCAAAATTTAGTTAATTCTTAAAGAAATTGATCCTTCATATACATGTTTATACACATTTGTTTTTCATATTTAAATGCTTCCATTGCTTACCGGTATGTATGTGTGTGTTTCTATGTGTGTGCTAAGGATGGGGGAAAATAAAAGGAAAAGGAAAGGGAGTAGAAGCTGTATACAAATAAATATGAATCATGTAAGATGAACAAATGAAAAATCATTATTTATTAAGATTTCCTGAAGATATTCTTCAGTTTCCCAATTATCCCATGCCTACTTCATATCCTTTTTTAATTGCTTTCTTCTAAAAAGTTCCTATAAATCAATAAAGCAAGTGAATTATATGCATTAATGTGGAACCATGGAAAATATTCATTCTAGAATCAGAGAACTTGAATCTGAATTTTGCCGTGAACATTTAAGATCTATGTGACCTTAGACAATTCACTTAATCTTCATAGATCTCAGTTTCCTCATCTGTAAAGTTAAAGATTAGATTAGATGATCTTTTGGATACCTTCCAACTTTAATGCTATGCTGTTGTAATTCTATGACTGTTCTTAAAAACAAAAGCAAAAATGTCTAAAAAGTAATTCATCCCTTATCGATACCTATTTCTATTTATGTTGACTCAAAAAAAAATAAACTTTGAGTGTCTAAAATATAGATATCAATGAGTATCACAATTTATGTAGAATTTGCTATGTTAACATCAAACATGAGGATATCACACTAATTAAGAGCAAGGATTCATCCATCCCAGTGTTCTCTCATTGATTAGGAGAACAGAAGACTTTTGGGGAATTGTGTGGCCATTGCCCATGAACTTCATCATCTTTACAAACCTAATTGGTAAAACTGAAGGCACCCTGGATTTGGGATCAAAGAACTTAAAGTCAAATTCTGAACACATTTGTATAACCTTGGACAAATAATTCAACCTTTCTTGGCCTTAGTTTTCTCCTTTAAAAATAGAAAAATAGACATGATGACCAAGTCTTCTGTCAGGTCTATGTGTGTCTATGAATTATCTGACCTTCTTGAATGATAGGAGAAATAGCGTGGCAAAGACAATAAAGGTTCAGCCTTGGAGTTAGGAGGATCTCTAACACACACTGATTGTGTGGCTCTGGGAAAAATCTATCCTCTTAATGCTGTAGGCGACTTTCTAAGACCAATGGTTGCAAAGAAGGCCCTGACCTACAAGTGTTTCTTCATCCAGGAATCCAGGAGTCGATGAAAGCCAGTCCCTATCCATCTTGGACCAAATTTCTCATGATATAATGAATTCAATCTAAACATCCTAGGAAACTATCCAAGAATGAACTTCTCAAGGACAAAACGAACACAGTCCTTTAAATAAGAAAGGAAAGCAGAAAACACACTTCGTCCCAAGATGTAATTAATACCTCAGGACAAATGTGTCAGCCTTATTCCCTTTGGAACATCAGCAGCCCTGTGGCCTAAAATACAGTCAAGATTTGTGAGTTTAAAATGTGAGTTTTGTCAGGGAGGTTGTAAGCCAGTAGTTGTCTCTGTTTTAGCTAATGTTGGCATTAATTTTCACTTATAATTTGTTCTTCCTTAAAAAGCTCCACAGAGAAAGACTCTCACATCTCTTCATTACACACAACTTATCTTGGCATTACATTTGCTTAAATTGTCCTCTAGTGCTGCCATTTTGGTGACCCTTAAAAGTCGGTAAACAAATACATTTGTTCTCTATATGTTTATGCTTCGCCTTCTAAACTGTGTGGAAATGAACTTAGAATCTTTATCAGAGTCTCAACAGGCTTTGATGATACAATTAAAATATAAAGTAACCAGAAGTTAAATTATCAATAAGAGTCATTTATTTTGCATTTTTATTTTAAAGAATACTTATGAGAATTGTGATGAATTAGCAGTGACAAACTACTTCTTGCAGGCTGATTTTGTGTGGAGAGTTTAATTAAACATTGCAGCTGTTTATCTCTATGGTGATTAAATTTTCATATGTAAATTACATGTATTAAGATCAAGATACTTATGTAAATGTCACTTGCCTTAATGTTTTGTGTTACTGTTATTAACATCTAACCATCAGCTTGTAATCTTCTTGTATTGCCTTCCATTGGCATGCAGTACACAGCAAATACAAGTAGATTTAGATCTTAAGAACGAATAAGACTTTTTAAGGAAATCCATCAAATAACTATGTAATCCAGACATATTTAGGGAAAAAGATGAAAATTGTACTCCCTGATAGATATGACTGAACAGTTCGTTATTCCAGAGGTTCAATGTCTTTCATTGCTTTATAAAGTGCCTATTAGCTTAAGAAAAAAAAAAGTAGAACATAAACAACAATGATATTGACCAGAATTAAATAAAATCTATTAGAGGAATGGTTATTATGCTTGTGTGTCATCTATTCTATCCTCCTGCATTTCCTTTAGGGTATTGTTTGTCCACAACTGAATTTTATATCATATGGCCCTGGAGTAACCTCCATTGCTTAAGAAAAGTAATGTTTAGTTTTCCTAAGTGTTCTGGATTCATCTCTTGAAAAATGGACAAATTCAGCTCTATTGGGACTGTCTGAGGAGCCTAGAAGTTGAAGAAGTGCACATCTATCCCTAAAGTCAAAAACAAAGGTGTTTTACCCTTTTGCTCTTCCACCATAACTTACTCTAGCTTTCAATTTATCTGTATTTCACTGTAAAATAAGTAATAATTATCCACTCCTCAAGTTGTATGTTTTTGACCTTCTCCATCTACCTTGATACAACAGCCATTGAAGAAAACAAATTTGCTCAGCAGTGCTCCCTCAAGACCAATGATAGATTAATGAACCTGTCTCTAAGGTTAGCTGCCGATAGAGACGGACTGCTTTTTAGTATTTTGAATATCATCATGTATGTTGATAGGAAACTCTTTGTGTTCAGAGCTCACTTGATTGACAGAGAAAAAACTGTCCTGACATGACTTGTAACAACAATAAAGTTCCACTATTTCATCCATGCCTCAGATTTGTGAACTATAGTCCTTTTATCTCAGCATACCTCCAAAACATATTTTCCTGAATAAATTCTCAATAAAAAGAGAAAACTAATTTCTAGATGATATTTTAATAAGCACTCATCTGTTTTCAAATAGGCTATCTTTGAAAACAAGTTCTTATATTGCAACATATGCTGCTGTAGAAGTAAAGTTCTAATTGTTGCTTCTTCCAGGGCCTTCCTTTCTTCTCCCCTACCTTTTAGCTAGTTTAGGAGAATGGTAGCATCCTGCAGACAACCATGCATTAGAAATGTGACTAATGGTATAGCCTATATATAATATACCTTGGGACGGATAGTGATTTTCCTTCTAAACAATTCTGGAAAATGATTTATAATCATGGGAGAAAATTATTAAACTTCTCATACCCTTTCACCCAGAAATCCTGTTACCAGGCATACATCCTAAACATGTCAAAGACATAAAGAAAAGTCATATATAGAATATATATGTATATATATATATATACATATACACACATAGAGATATATAAATGTATACACATATATGTATTTGTGTGTATTTTTTTTCTGTTAGCAAAAGAAATCCAGAATAAAAGTGATGTATCTTGGTCTCAGAAAGATTACACAATTTGGGGGGATATGAAGGTAATGAAATAATATTGCTCCTTGAAGAATAATAAACATGAGGTCTATGGAGAAGCAGTTAACAAATGCAAATTGTTCAAAATGATTTACTTTTGAAATGGTGACCTAGCAATTGAGGAAACCAAGAAAGGTTGTATGCAGACTATAGAGCTTTGATCATATTTCTTATGAAGACAGGAACGCTATTAAGTGGAGATAAGGAGGGGGGCCACTTCAGGCATATAATATGACCAGTGAAAAGAGGCAGTGTAGGGAAATGGAATGTTTAAGGAATAGAAATAAGGTCAAGTTGTTTGGTTTAAAGACTGTGGGGTGGTGCTGGTGGCATTGGTGGTGGTGTAGGGTTGGATTAATTTCTAGTAAGCCAAAGTCTGAAAAGAAATATTGGGGTCAGCTTTTATAGGGCTTTAAACTATAAAGAGAGGAATATATATTTTATGCTGAAGATATTAGGCAATTTATATTTTTGTAAATATTCATCCATATTACCTAGATTGATATATTTATTGCCATATAATTTGGGAAAATAGTTTTTAATGATTGCCTTAATTTTCTCTTCATTAGAGGTGAGATCTCCCTTTTCATCTTTGATACCATTTATTTGGTTTTCTTCTTAACTTTTTTATTAGATGCACCAGTACTTTGTCTATTTAATCTGTTTTGTTGAAGTACCAGCTTCTAGTCTTATTTGTTAATTAAATAATTTTTTTTATTTTTTATTTTATTAATTAATCCTTTGATTTTTAGTATTTCTAATTTAGTTTTCATCTGGGGATTTTTAATTTGTTTGTTTTCTAGTTTTTAAGTTGCATGCCCAATTCACTAACCTCTGTCCTCCCTAATTTGTTAATATATGCACTCAATGATATAGATTTTCCCTTAGTACTGCTTTGGCTGCATCCCATAAGTTTTGATAAGAAGTCTTATCCTTATTATTGTCTTCAATTTCAATTAAAAACTATTTTGCTCAATTATATGGCAATAAAAATAGCTACCTAGGTGACATGGATGAATATTTACAAAAATATAAATTGCCTAGATTAACAGTAGAAGAAATAGAATACTTAAATAATCCCGTATCAGAACAAGAAATTGAACAAGCCATCAAAGAACTCCCTAAGAAAAAATCCTCAGGGCCTGATGGATTCACAAGTGAATTCTATCAAACATTCAATAAACAACTAATCCCAACACTATACAAATTATTTGATAAAATAAGCAAAGAAGGAGTTCCACCAAATTCCTTTCATGACACTAATATAGTACTGATTCCAAAGTCAAACAGACCCAAAATAGAGAAAGAAAACAACAGGCCAATCTCCCTAATGAACATAGATGCAAAAATCTTAAATAGAATACTAGCAAAGAGACTCTAGCAAGTAATCAAGAAGGTCATCCACCATGATCAGGTGGGATTTATACCAGGAATGCAAGGATGGTTCAACATTAGGAAAACCATCCACATAATTGACCATATCAACAAGCTAACAAACAAAAATCACATGATTATCTCAACAGATGCTGAAAAAGCCTTTGACAAAATACAACAGCCATTCCTATTGAAAACACTAGAAAGTATAGGAATAGGAGGACCTTTCCTAAAAGTAATAAACAATATGTATCTAAACCAATCAACAAGGTTCACATGCAATGAGGATAAATTAGAAGCCTTCTCAATAAGATCAGGCGTGAAACAAGGATGTCCATAATTGCCTCTATTATTTAACATTGTACTAGATACACAAGCAGTGGCAATAAGAGAAGAAAAATAAATTGAAAGTATTTAAATAGGCAATGAGGAGACTAAGCTGTCATTCTTTGCAGATGTTATGATGGTCTACTTAAAAAATCCTGGAGAATCAACTAAATGTAAATAATCAACAACATTAGCAAAGTTGCAGCATACAAAATAAATGCACATAAATAATCAGCATTTCTATATATTTCCAACACATCACAGCAGCAAGATTTAGAAAGAGAAATACCATTTAAAATTGCCCTGGACAATATAAAATACTGAGGAATCTATCTACCAAAACAAACATAGGAATTATATGAATACAACTTCAAAACACTTTCAAACAATTAAAAATAAATCTAAACAATTAGGAAAACATTGATTGCTAATGGGTAGGACAAGCTAACATAATAAAAATGACTATTCTACCCAAATTCATTTACTTATTTCATGCCATACCTATCAAACTACCAAGAAACTTTTTTACTGAATTAGAAAACACAAAAGTTCATTTGAAAGAACAAAAGATCAAGAATATCAAGGAAAATAATGAAAAAAACGTGAAGGAAGGTGGCTTAGCAGTACCAGATATTAAACTATACCATAAAGCAGCAGTCATCAAAACAACATGGTACTGGCTAAGAGACAGAAGGGAGGATCAGTAGAATAGACTTAGGGTAAATGACCTTTGCAAGACAGACTATGATAAACCCAAAGAGCCCAACTTTTGGGACAAAAATCCACTATTTGGCAAAAACTGCTGGGAATATTGGAAAACAATATGAGAGAGATTAAGTTTAGATCACCATCTCACACCCTACACCAAGATGAATTCAGAATGGGTGAATCACTTGAATATAAAGAAGGAAATTATAAGTAAATTAGATGAACACAAAATAGTATACTTGTCAGATCTCTGGGAAAGGAAAGATTTTAAAACCAAGCAAGAGTTAGAAAAAAAGTACAAAATGTAAAACAAATAATTTTGATTACATTAAATTAAAAAGTTTTTGTACAAACAAAAACAATGCAACCAAAATCAGAAGGGAAACAACAAACTGGGGAAAAAATCTTTATAACAAAAACTCTGACAAAGGTCTGATTACTCAAATATACAAGGAGATAAACCAATTGTACAAAAAAATCAAGCATTTCCCCAGTTGATGAATGGACAAGGGATGTGAATAGGCAATTCTCAGATAAAGAAATCAAAAGTATTAATAAGCACATGAGAAAGTATTCTAAATCTCTAATAATTAAAAAATGTAAATCAAAACAACTCTGAGGTATCACCTCACACCTAGAAGATTGGCTAAAATGACAGCAGGGGAGAATGATGAATGTTGGAGGGGATGTGACAAAATTGGGACATTAATGCACTGCTGGTAGACTTGTGAACTGATCCAACCATTCTGGATGGCAATTTGTAACTATGCCCAAAGAGGTCTAAACGAATGCCTGCCCTTTGATCCAGCCATACAATTGCTGAGTTTGTATCCCAACGAGATCATAGATAAAAAGACTTGTACAAAAATATTTATAGCCGCTTTCTTTGTGGTGGCAAAAAACTGGAAAATGAGGATATGCCCTTCAATTGGGGAATGGGTGATCAAATTGTGGTATCTTTTGGTGATGGAATACTATTGTGCTCAAAGGAATAATAGACTGGAGGAATACCATGGGAACTGGAAAGACCTCCAGGAATTGATGCAGAGTGAAAGGAGAAGAACCAGGAGAACATTGTACACAAAGATTGATACACTGTGATAAAATTGAGTGTAATGGACTTCTGCACTAGTAGCAATGCAATGACCCAGAACAACACTGAGGGATTTATGGAAAAGAACGTTACCTACATTCAGAGGAAGAGCTAAAGGAGTGGAAACACAGAAGAAAAACAACTGCTTGAACATATGGTTTGATGCGAACATTATTTGGGATGTAGGCTCTATATGACCACCCCTGTGCAATTATCAATAATATAAAATAGGTCTTGATTGATGACACATGAAGAAACCAGTGAAATTGTGTGTAGGTTACAGGGGGGGCAGGGTAGGATGAGGGCAAATAGGAGAGTAAGAACATGAAACATGTAACCGTGGAAAAATTGATCTAAAAAAATAAATTAAAAAAATAAAATAAAGTATTAGGAATCCACCAGAGTTGACTGAGAGGGAAACTATATGGTCAAAACAGTGTTTAAATTACTTGGACAGCTGTAGGTAGGTCGAAATGGATAGGGAAAAGACCTGAGATTGGGAGATCAATTAAGAGACTATTTCACTGAATTGGGTGAGACATAATGAAGGTCACATCTATAAAAGATCACTATCAGTATCTCCAAATAAAACTTTTATCTCTGAAAGCAGAGTATAACAGTGCCTTGGTTATGAATACTAAGAATATACTAAAATTATAATACTTTATTATTATATATGATATTGAATGTTTCATAAATATTATGTATTTATAATCTAAGAAACTGAAATAGTAGAGAATTGACCTTAAAGCTAGAAAGTTGAGTTCAAGCATTGCATCTGACTGTGATATTCTAGACAAGTTACTTAACATCTTACTGCACTACATAGCTCTTTATGACTGAATTTCAGAAAAAAAAAGGCTTATCTGCCTATCTGAAGTCTAGTCCCTCTCTCTTTCTTCCTACATTTTATATCCTCCAGAGAATCCTCACAGAATTTCAGAGTAGTGAGGGACCCAGCAACATTTATTCTAATACCAAAACAAAAATAAATCCTGACTAAAATGAAACTAAAAGTCATCATCCTGTCTTTACTTTTAAAGACTAGAATTAAAGAATTTAAAGGCTACATGTATTCAAAGAATGACTTTCAAAGAAGGGGAAACTTGTCAGGTACTGAAGCAGCCCACTTCCACATTTTTATAGATATAATTGTTAGGAGATCTTTACTTATACCAAGACTAAATTTGCTTCTTTGGAATTAGTACCCTTTCCTTCCATTTTTGCCTGGGGGCAAATAGAGTAAATCCCAGGCTTTTGCCACATGGTTGTCCTTCAAATATTTGAAAGTAGATATGAAGCCCTGTATAGGTCTTCTTTTCCAATTAAATACCTCCAGTTCCTTCAACCAATCCTAATTGTGATGTGCACTTGCAGCTCTTCACTATTTTGATTATCCTTCTTTTGACTTTTGTAGCTTATTAATTTCTGTTCTAATTTGTGGGATCCAGACTTGAACACAATATTACAAATGTAGTCTGACCAGAGTAGAGTACATCAAGTGTATAGCTTTCTTTTCCCCAGAAGCTATGGTTTTCATCGTCACAGAAGAGTTTATTAGGATGGCAAATCACTACTGATTCATATTGAGGAAGTAAGGAAAGAAGAGCGGGAGGGAGGAAAGGAGGGAGGGAGGGAGAGAGGGAGAGAGACAGAGAGAGAGAGAGAGAGAGAGAGAGAGAGAGATTTACAAAAATATTTATAGCAGCTCTTTTTGTGTTGGCAAAGAATTGGAAATTGAGTCAATGTCCATCAGTTGGGGAATCTATTAAACAAGTTGTGGTGTATGATTGTGATAGAATACTATTCGGTATAAGAAATCAAGAGCAGAATACTTTCAGAAATATCTGGAAAGACTTACATGACCTGATACAAAGTGAAGTAAACAGACCAGAACACAATAAGAGCAATATTAAATGATGAATGCTTGAATGTACTCTATTTCATCAAACATCAATATTTCCTACTGAAGGATTATATTCATTTTGCTGAATGGATATTCTTGGATATAATCCTAGCTCTTTTTTCCTTCAGGATTATTATATTTTCATTCTTTCAGTCTTTTAATGCATCAGCTGCTAAAACTTGTACTATCCTAATTTAATGCCACGTTATTTGAACTATTTCTTTTCTAGCTGATTGTAATATTTTCGCCTTGATCTTCGAATTCTGAAATGTGTCTAATATTTATGGAAGTTTTCATTTTTGGATTTCTTTCAGAAGGTAATAAGTGTATTCTTTCAATATCTATTTTACCCTCTGGTTCTGGACTATTAAAATATTTTATTATATTTTCTTGAAATAGAATATGTAGTCTTTTTTGTATTTATTTTACTTTTTGAATAATACTTTATTTTCCCTATTACATGTAAAACAATTTTTTAACATTTGAGTTCTATGTGCTCACCTTTCTTCTGAACATCCCTTCCTTAATTCCTACCTCCCACTTCCCTTAGATAGTAAGCAAACTCATATTGATTTTACATATTCTTTTATATTATTCGTTTTGTAGAAGAGATCTCAAATAAAAAAAAAAAGAAAATGATACGTAATGTTTCAATCTGTATTCAGATTCCATTAGTTCTTTCTCAGAGGGCAGAGGGTGTTTTTAATCATCTCTGTGATTATCTTGGATCACTACATTGCCAAGAATAACTAGGTCATTCACAATTGTTCATCAAGAAATATTGTTGTCACTATGTACAATGTTCTATTTCTTCTCACTTTATTTTGCATCAGTTCATGTAAGTCTATCCAGATTTTCCTGAAAGTATTCTTCTTGTCATTTCTTATAGCAAAATAGTATTCAATCACTACCATATGACGCAAATTGTCCAGCCATTTCCCAATTAATGAACAATGCCTCAATTTCCAATTCCTTACTTCCATAAAAAGTGAATACGTATTTTATTCAAATACTTTTTTATTTCACCATTTTAATGTAATAATCATATTCAATATACATTTTCTAAAATTTTAAGGTCTGAACCATCTCACTCTTCCTTTCCTTCTTCCAACTCCAAGATGATAAGCAATTTGATCTGGATCATACACATATTGTTATGCAAATCATGTTTCCATATTGGTCATTGTTTTAAGAGCACACTCATATAATACCAAAACCCACAAATAAAACCATAAATAAATAGATATGAAATATAGTGTGCTTTGATCTGCATCCAACTACTATATTTCAGTCTCTGAAGGTGGAGCATTCCCCATCATATGTCCTTCAGAATTGTCCCAGATCACTGCACTGCAGAGAGTAGTCAAGTCTGTCATAATTGATCATCATACAATATTATTGTTAGTGTGTATAATGTTCTCCCAGTTCTGATTATTTTGCTGTACATCAGTTTATGTAAATATTTCCAGCTTTTTTCTGAAATCATCCTGCTTATAATTTCTTATACCACAATAGTATTCCATCACTAACATTTACTATAATAGGTTCAGCAATTTCCCAATTAATGGACATCCCCTTGATTTCCAATTCTTTACCACCACAAAAAGAGCTTCTATAAATATTTTTGTACAAGTAGGTCCTTTCCCTTTTTTAATAATCTCTTTGATATGCAGACCCAGGAGTAGGAGTGGCATTACTAGATCAAAGAGTATACATAATTTTATAACCTTTTTTAACATAGTTCAAAATTGCTCTCCAAAATGATTAGATCAGTTCACAACTCCTCCAACAATACATTAGTGTCACAATTTTGCCACATCCCTTCCAATATTCATCATGTTTCCTTGCTATCATATTGGCCAGTCTGATTGGTTGAAATAGTGCCTCAGCTTTGCTTTAATTTTCATTTCTTTAATCAAGAGTGTAAGGATGATATATATATATATATATATATATATAGCCACATCCATTCCAACATTCATCTCTTTTCCTTGATATCATATTGGACAATCTGATAGGTTGAAATGGTACCTCAGCTTTGTTTTAATTTTCATTTCTCTGGTCAAGAATGATTTAGAATATTTTTATATTATTATTGATAACTTTGATTTCTTCATCTAAAAATTCATATTCTTTGACCATTTTGTCAATTGAGAAATGGCTAGTATTATTAAAATTTGACTTTTTCTCTAGAAATCTTAGAAATTGGATTTTTAACAGAGAAATTTAATTAATTATTTTAACTAATTATAACCCTGTTTGTTTTTCCCTTCTAATTTTGGTTATAGATTAGTTTTGTTTGTACAAAAGCTTTTAGATTTAAATTATTAATTTTACATTTTATAATATTCTATCTTTTATAATGTCATAATTCTTCTTCATAGTTCTTCCAGGTAAACAAGTCTATGATCCCCTAATTTACTTATAGTATCACTCTTTATGTCTAAATCATATTTCCTTTTTAACATTATCATAGAATAAGGTGTGAAATATTAGTTTATATAGTTTCTTTTAATTTTTTTATTTTAATAGCAAATTTCCACATGAGTTTTCCAGTTATATTACCCATATTGTTTCTGTCTCTTCATCCCTCCCCACTTCCAGAGTTGACAAGCAATTAAACCTCTATTATACATGTATCATCACACAAAACATAATTCCATATTATTAATATTTGTCAATAAATAATCTTATAGAATCAAAACCCCAAATCATATACCCAAATAAACAAGTGATATAACTTGTGTTTTCATCTGCATTTCTACTCTAACAGTTTTTCCTTGGAGATGGATATTGTTCTTTTTCATGAATCCTTAGAATTATCCTAGATTCTGTTATTATTGGTATTAGTAGCAAAGTATATCATAGTTGATCATTCTACAATATTTCAGTTACTGTGTATAAGGGTCCTTTCCTGGTTCTGCTTATTTCACTCTTCATCAGTTCATATAGGCCTTTCCAGCTGGTTCTGAAATCATCCGGTTCATGGTTCCTTATAGAATAAAAGTATTCCATCATTATCATATGCCACAATTTATTCAGCCATTCCCCAATAGAGGGACAACCCTTTAGTTTCCAATTCTTTGCCAGCACAAAAAGAATACCTATAAGTATTTTTTGTATAAACAGCTTCTTTCCCATTTTTTATCTCTTTGGGAAACAGACTCAGTTGTGGTATTACTGGATAAAAAGGTATGCATTCTTTTATGACCCTTTAAGAATAATTACAAATCACCCTCCAGAATGGTTGGATCAGTTTCCAACTCTACCAACAATGTTTTAGTGCCCCAATTTTGCCACATTCCCTCCAATATTTATCATTTCCCTTTACTGTCATATTAGCCAATCAGATAGGTGTGAGGAGGTACCTCAGAGTTATTTTAATTTGCATTTCTCTAATCAAGTGATTTAGAACATTTTTTTCATAAAATTATTTTTTTAAACCCTTAACTTCAGTGTATTGTCTCATAGGTAGAAGAGTGGCAAGGGTGGGCAATGGGGGTCAAGTGACTTGCCTAGGGTCACACAGCTGGGAAGTGGCTGAGGCAGGGTTTCATACAATTATTTTTAATATTTATTTATTTTATTTTAAAATATTTTTTCATGATTACATTATTCATGTTCTCTCCCTCCCCTCTTCCTTTCCCCCTCCTGGATTGACAAGCAGTTTTGCTGGGTTATACATGTACTATCACTTGTTATTTATTTCTGTATTATTCATTTTTATAATGTGTCATTTGAAATTGTTGTAAGCCCTGGAAGACTACAACTCCCAGGGCTCTCTGCTACAACTTCCCCTGACAACTCCCACTTCCTTTGTGGGAGGTGTCAGAGAAAGTATAAAAGAGCGAGTTTGGCGCCTTTTTTCTCTCTCTACCCTGAGGTCTCATTAGCTCTCTCTACCCTGGAGGGTCTGTTCTTGAGCCTGGAGGGTGGCTGAAGCTATCTACCCTGATCTCTCTCTCTCTTGGAGCCTTTTCCCCTTTCTATCTACCTCCTAGTTTTTCCTAGACCTTCCCTTTTCTAATTAAGATAAAACCCAGTTTTTCTAAACTCTAAACTTACTGTCTTATCTTTTATTTGAGCCCCTGAAGGGCTCTGGTCAGTCAATTACTCCCTGCCAGAGCTGGCAACTGTTACCTTCCTTTCCCTTCCTCTACTTTTCTCTCTCTCCCATTCCTCCAATCTTCCTACCTTCATCCCTTCACCCCTTCACAGTAATAATCTTTTAAAACAAAAACCCCAAATCATACAAGTGATAAATCATATTTTTTCTTCTGTTTTTCTACTCCCACAGTTCTTTCTTTCACAATGTTTCAAGTACTGTGTAAATGTTCTTCAGGTCTCTTTAATTTTACTCCACATCAGTTCATGGAGGTCTTTCAAGTCCATATACAAATCCTCCAGTTCATCACTCCTTTCAGCACAATAGTATTCCATCACCATTAGATACCACAATTGGATCAGTCATTCCCCAATTGATGGACATCCTCTCATTTTCCATTTTTTTGCCAGCACAAAAAGTGTGGCTATGAATATTTTTGTACAAGTCTTTTTCCTTATTATCACTTTGGAGTACAAACCCAGCAATGGCATGATTGGATCAAAGAACAGGCAGTCTTTTAAAGCCCTTTGGTCATAATTCCAACTTTGCCCTCCAAAATGAATTCATAACTCCATCAGCAGTGTATTAGTATCCCAATTTTGCAGCATCCCTTCCCACATTTATTACTTTACTTTATTGACATATTGGCCAGTTTCCTAAGTGAAATGTGGTACCTCAGAGCTCTTTTAATTTGCATTTCTCTAATAAGGAGGGATTTAGAACACTTTTACATGAGATTATTGATAGTTTTGATTTCTTCATCTGAGAATTGCCTATTCATGTCTCTTGACCATTTGTTGATTGGGGAATAGCTTGACTTTTTTTGTTAATTTGACTTAATTCCTTATATATTTGGGAAATTAAACCTTTGTCAGAGAGTTTTGTTCTAAAGATTTTTTCCCAGTTTGTTGCTTTCCTTCCAGTTTTGGTAACTTTGGTTTTGTTTGCACAAAAACTTTTTAAGTTGATGTAATCAAAATCTTTCATCTTACATTTTATAATGTTCTCTACCTCTTGCTTGATTTTAAATTCCTTCCTTTCGTTTCCTGGTTAAGATGGTGGCAAAGTAAAAAGCAGCTGCTTAACTTCTCCTAACTGAAACATATAGGACTCCTCAAGAAGATATAAAAACAAATCCAGAGGAACAAAGGGACCCCACAACAGGGCGTAGCATTGGAGGTACATAGAATTGGGGCATTTCCATGCTATAATGGGGAGAAACATCTCTCACTAAAACGCAAGCTGAGCAACCCCCTCCTTCACCCCACACCACCTACAGTGCCAAAGCCAGCTCACAAGAGTTAGAGCAAGTTTGGGGCACACATTAAGTCCTTGGCAGCTACCTGGGGTCACCAGAGCCTCCTCCTGAGAGCAGCAAGACTTAAGACCCCAAGAGGCTAAAGAACACACGGACTTTGAACACAGACCCTGAGCAGAGGCACCAGTGAGGGCGTGGACGCAAGCCCAGACACAGATCCTGATCACAGGAGAGGACTCGGATCTTGAGGGCAGGCATGGACCTTGAGTGGGGACCCATGGCAGAGGGGTGAACAACTGAGGAAGCAGCTCCCTGAGACTGTTAAAGGAGCCTCGGGCAGAGGAACAAGCAAGGGGACCACCAGGAGGCATGACCCTGAGAACAACTAGACCTGAGACTGACTCAGGAGCCTAAAGAGCGCAGACAGACCCTGAGTGTGAGGACAAACCTGAGAGGGCACAGGGCTAACAATGGCAAGCCAGAGACAAGAATCCCAAAAGAGAAAGATCATCAAGAAGAAATCTGTAACACTCAACAACTTTTACACAGAGAAAATCCAGACCAAATAGCAAACAGCAGAGGAGAACAAACAAGTAATCATATCCAAACATTCCCAAAATAATGAAAACTGGCCACAAGCTATTGAAGAGTTCAAATCTGAGATGATGAGAAAGATGGAAGAGATCTGGCAAGAAAATAACAGTTTAAAAGGCAGAATTTTGCAATTGGAAAATGTGGCTCAGGAATCAAATAAACTGATAAGCAAATTGAACACCAGAAATCACCAGATTGAAAAGGAAAACCAGTCCCTGAATGCAAGAATCGAGCAATTAGAAGCTAATGATCTCTCAAGACAGCAAGAACAAATAAAACAAAGTCAAAGGACTGATAAAATAGAAGGAAAGCTGAAATATCTCAATGAGAAAGTGACAGACCAAGAAAGCAGGTCTAGAAAAGACAATCTGAGAATCATTGGTCTTCCTGAAAAAGCAAAAGTTAATAGAAATTTGGACTACATAATAAAAGAAATTATTCAGCAAAATAGCCCTGAAGTTCTACAAGAGGACAATATAGACATTGAAAGGATTCATAGATCACCCTCTACACTAGACCCAGAAAAGACAACCCCCAGGAATATAATAGCCAAATTTAAGAGCTTCCAAGTAGAAGAAAAAATTTTACAAGAAGCCAGAAAGAAATAATTCAGATATCAAGGAGCACCAATTAGGATCACACAGGATCTGGCAGCCTCCACACTAAAAGACTGCAGAGCTTAGAATATGATATTCAGAAAGGCAAAAGAATTGGGTCTACAACCAAGGATCACCTACCCATTAAAACTAACTATATACTTCCAGGGGAAAGTTTGGGCATTGAACAAGATAGAAGATTCCCAAGTATTTGCACAGAAAAGACCAGGACCAAATGGAAAGTTCAATATCCAACCACAAAAAAAAACAAGAGAAACATGAAAAGGTAAATAAGAAACAGAGGGGAAAGAAAACTCATATTTTTTAAAATTGCCTCTCTAAGGGCTTCAATATGATCTAATTATTGGTATTTCTATGTGGAGAAATGTTATGTATATTCTCTGTAAGGAACTCTATTCACTATTATAGTATTCACTAATATAGTAATTAGAAGAATTATTCATAGGGAGAGTTTGGAAGACTAAATGGTCTAAGATGATATGGGGGTGGGAAAGAGGGAGGTGAACAGTAGAGGACACCAAGAGAAACTTGAATGAATAAGAAAAATAGGATATTCTATTACACACAAATAGGGCATAGGAAGGGAAAGGGATGAATACTATTATAAGAAGGAGAGGAAGAGAGCATTAAGAGGTAATATTTAAACCTTACTCTCAGTGAAATTAACCCTGAGAGGGAAGAGTAGCTTTATCCATTGGGATATAAAACTCTATCTAACCCTACTGAGAAAGTTAGAAGGGATAAACCAAGGGGAGCAGGGGAGCGGGGAGGTCAAAAAAAGGGAGGGGAGAAGAAGAGGGAGGGAATTCATTAGGCCTTAAAAATAAAAAGAGGGGAATAATAAGGGAGGGGGTAGAAAGAGAAGTCAATCAAGGGAAGGGAAAAGGGATACTGGCTTAAAGCAAACCACTGGTTTAAAAGGAATTAGTGTAAGAAGAAGGAGGAGAACTAGGAGAGGATACCAAAATGTTGGTGATTACACAACTGATAATTATAACTCTGAATGTGAATGGGATGAACTCACTCATAAAATGGAAGCAAATAGCAGAGTGGATTAAAAACCAAAATCCTACCATATGTTGTCTATAAGAAACACTTATGAGGTGGGTGGACATACACAGGTTTAAGGTAAAGGGCTTGAGCAAAACTCTTTGGGCCTCAAATGAGAAAAAGAAGGCAGGAGTGGCAATTTTATGATTTCTGACAAAGCCAAAGTAAAAATAGATATGATTAAAAAAAAGACAGGGACGGTCATTACATCCTGATTAAAGGCAGTATAGACAATGAGGAAATAACATTGCTCAATATATATGCACCAAGTGGCATAGCAACAAGATTCATAAAGGAGAAACTGGCAGATCTCAAGGAAATAGATAGTAAAACCATACTAGTGGGAGATCTTAATATCCCTCTTTCAGATCTAAATAAATAAAACCAAAAAATAAATAAGAAAGAGATAAGAGAGATGAATGAAGTCCTAGAAAAATTAGATTTAACAGATATGTGGAGAAAAATAAATAGGGACAAAAAGGAATATACCTTCTTTTCAGCTGCACATGGTACATTCATGAAGATTGACCATGTAATAGGGCATATACACGTTGCTAACGAATGCAAAAGAGCAGAAATAATAAATGTAACCTTCTGATATCATAATGCAATAAAAATAATAATTAGTAATGGCACCTGGAAAGGCAAATCAAAAACTAATTGGAAATTAAATAACATGATTCTCCAAAACCAGCTAGTCAAAGAAGAAATCATAGAAACAATCAACAATTTCATTGAAGAGAATGACAATGATAAGACATCCTACCAAACTCTGTGGGATGCAGCCAAGACAGTACTCAGGGATATATTTATATCCTTGAGTGCATATATTAACAAATTAGGGAAGGCAGAGATTAATGAATTGGGCATGCAACTTAAAAAATTAGAAAGCGAGCAAATTAAAAATTCCCAGATGAAAACTAAATTAGAAATACTAAAAATCAAGGGAGAAATTAATAAAAACAAAAGTAAAAGAACTATTAAATTAATAAATAAGACCAGAAGCTGGTGTTTTGAAAAAACAGATAAAATAGACAAAGTACTGGTCAATCTAATAAAAAAAGGAAAGAAGAAAACCAAATTGACAGTGTCAAAGATGAAAAGGGAGACCTCACCTCTAATGAAGGGGAAATTAAGGCAATCATTAAAAACTATTTTGCCAAATTATATGGCAAGAAATATAACAGTCTAGGAGATATGGATGAATATTTACAAAAATACAAATTGCCTAGATTAACAGCAGAAGAAATAGAATACCTAAATAATCCCATATCAAAAATAGAAATTGAACAAGCCATCAAAGAACTCTCTAAGAAAAAATCGCCAGGGATTGATGGATACACAGGTGAATTCTATCAGAAATTCAAAGAGCAACTAATCCCAATATTATACAAATTATTTGATATGATAAGCAAAGAAGGAGTCCTACCAAATTCCATTTATGACACAAATATGGTACTGATTCCAAAGCCAGGTAGACCAAAAACAGAGAAAGAAAACTACAGACCAATCTCCCTAATGAACATTGATGCAAAAATTTTGAATAAAATATTAGCAAAGAAACTCCAAGTGATCAAGAGGGTTATCCATCATGATCAGGGGGGATTTATACCAGGAATGCAAGGGTGGTTCAACATTTGGAAAACCATTCACACAATTGACCATATCAACAATCTAATAAACAAAAATCACATGATTATCTCAACAGATGCTGAAAAAGCCTTTGACAAAATACAGCATCCATTCCTATTGAAAACACTGAAAAGTATAGGAATAGATGGACCTTTCCTAAAAATAATAAACAGTATATACCTAAAACCATCAACAAGCATCATGTGCAATGGGGATAAATTAGAAGCCTTCCCAATAAGATCAGGAGTCAAACAAGGATGCCCATAATTTCCTGTATTATTTAACATAGTACTAGAAACACTAGCAGTAGCAATTAGAGAAGAAAAAGAAATTGAAGGTATCAAAATAGGCAATGAGGAGACTATGCTATCACTTTTTTGCAGATGATATGATGGTCTACTTAAAAAATCCTAGAGAATCAATTAAGAAGCTTGTAGAAATAATCAACAGCTTTAGCAAAGTTGCAGGATACAAAATAAATGCATCATGGTGGATGATCTTCTTAATTACTTGCTGGAGTCTCTTTGCTAGTATTCTATTTAAGATTTTTGCAACTATATTCATTAGGGAGATTGGTCTGTAGTTTTCTTTCTCTGTTTTTGATCTCCCTGGCTTTGGGATCAGTACCATATTTGTGTCATAAAAGGAATTTGGTAGGACTCCTTCTTTGCTTATCATATCAAATAATTTGTATAATATTGGGATTAGTTGCTCTTTGAATGTCTGATAGAATTCACTTGTGAATCCATCAAGCCCTGGACATTTTTTTCTTAGGGAGTTCTTTGATGGCTTGTTCAATTTCTTTTTGTGATATGGGATTATTTAGGTATTCTATTTCTTCTGCTGTTAATCTAGGCAATTTATATTTTTGTAAATATTCATCCATATCTCGTAAATTGTTATATTTGTTGCCATATAATTGGGCAAAATAGTTTTTAATGATTGCCTTAATTTCCCCTTCATTTGAGGTGAGGTCTCCCTTTTCATCTTTGATACTGTCAATTTGTTTTTCTTCTTTCCTTTTTTTTATTAGATTGACCAGTACTTTGTCTATTTTATCTTTTTTTTCAAAATACCAGCTTCTAGTCTTGTTTATTAATTCAGTAGTTCTTTTACTTTCAAATTTATTAATTTCTCCCTTTATTTTTAGTATTTCTAATTTAGTTTTCATCTGGAGATTTTTAGTTTGCTCACTTTCTAGTTTTTTGAGTTGCATGCCCAATTCATTAATCTCTGCCCTCCTTAATTTGTTAATACATGCACTCAAGGATATAAATTTCCACCTGAGTACTGCCTTGGCTGCATCCCACAGAGTTTGGTAGGATGTCTTATCATTGTCATTCTCTTCAATGAAATTGTTGATTATTTCTATGATTTCTATTTTTTTCTTTTGATCATGCCTTTCAGGTAGTCCAACAATTCTTAAATTGTTGTTCTTTCCCTATTTGCCAGATCAGTTGTTTTTAATGAGATATTTCATATTTTCTTCTTCTTTTTTTCCATTCTTTTGAATTTGTTTTATTGTTTCTTGATGTCTTTTAAGTCATTAGCTTCTATTTGCCAAACTTAAATTTTTAAAGGAATTTCCTCCATGCACTTTTTTTTTTGGTGACAGTATTTATTTATTTATTTGTTTGTTTGTTTGTTTTAAAATCATTTATTAATATTCATTTTAACACGGTTACATGATTCAAGCTCCTACTTTCCCCTTCAATCCCCCGCTGTCCCCACACCCAAAGCCGATGCTCATTTCCACTGGTTTTAACATGTGTCCTTGTTCAAGACCTATTTCCAAATTGTTGATAGTTGCATTGGTGTGGTAGTTTCGATTCCACATCCCCAATCATGTCCACCTTATCCCAAGGGTTCAAGCATTTGTTTTTCTTATATGTTTCCTCTCCTGTAGTTCTTCCTCTGAATGTGGGTAGTGTTCTTTACCATAAATCCCTCAGAGCTGTCCTGTGTCATTGCTTTCTGCTGGTACAGAAGTCCATTGTATTCGAATTTTACCATAGTATATCAGTCTCTGTGTACAATGTTCTTCTGGCTCTGCTCCTCTCGCTCTGCATCAGTTCCTGGAGGTCTTTCCAGTTCACACAGAATACCTCCAGTTTATTATTCCTTTGAGTGCAATAGTATTCCATCACCAACATATACTTTTAATTCTCCTTTTCCATTTGGTCCATTCTACTTTTCATTGCACCCTGTTTTTTCAATTGATATTTTGGCCTATTTTTCCAATAGGTCAATTCAACTTATTGTTTTTTAAACCTTTTTTTCATTTAATTTTCTGCCTTTTTCTAGTTTACTAATTTTAAGCTATTTTCTCTTTGCATTACTTTCATTTTTTCTCAATTTTTCTTTGACCTGTCTTATTTGATTTTTTAATTCCTTTTTTGAGTTCTTTTAGCACTTACAACCAAATTCCATTATTATTTGAAGTTTTGCAGGTAGTTGGTTGTATCTCATTGTCCTCTGTTGTTTCTTTGCTTTGCTCTTTGTTTCCATAGAATTTTTCTAGAGTTAGGAATTTCTTTTACTATTTGTTCATTTTGTCAGCTTTTTTTTTGCCTGTGGACTAGGAATTCTGAAAGCTGATAATTCTGTCTCCTCTGCTGCTAATTTGTAGCTACCTCTACTTTGAGCTATCTTGCCCTTTGGGCTAGGTTTTAACCTATAGCTCAGATTTGAAAGATACAAGCACTAAGGACTTCTGGACCACACCATTGGCTGATTCCAGGGCCTGGGACATCAAGAGGTGAGTATGAGTCTTCTTCTGTTGGTATAGCCCAGGTTCTAGTATCTTGAAATTTGAGATCTGGCACTGCTAGGTAATCTTCATTCAGATTTTTTTCCTCTTGTAATAATAAAGAGAGCCAGTAACCAATGTTTGATAGAGGGGAGACAGTGAAAGTCTGTATGATGAGTCTCTCTTCCAGTTCTTCCCTGGGGCTGAATATACACTGGGAGACTTTAAGGGGATGTCACCCCAAAATTAGGTGATCTAGATGGTCGTGCCACCCCGTAGGAGTTGGGGGAGAGGCTTCCCTATAAGATGAGGTATGTGTTACCCCAATCTGATCCCAAATAAGGAAGGGTTTCACACAAACCTCCCCCTGATCAGTTAAATTGACAGCAAGTGGTCTGGCTTCAAGATGGAGGCAGCCAGTCCAAGGTGTGGTTCCCCTCTACCTTGTAGTCTCTCAGGCACTCTGGAACACTATTTGACTGATGAATGGCTTTTATTATTCACAATTCAGGGAATGAGGAAAGGGGTGAAGGGCAGAGGATTTTTGGGGTGCTCTCTTCGCTATAGCTATGGGATCTGTCACTTACTTGGGAAATCCAATGGTTCCCACTTCAAAGCTTTTCCCCTCACCTCTTCTTCTGTTTATATTTCTATTTCTATTTCTATCCTTTCTTCTAATTGTAAGTTTTGACGGAAAGGGGGTCTCTCAGCAAGGTTGGGTACTGGGTGAACGAAACTAAGAGATTGCTCCCAAATGGATTCCAAAAACTTAGCTGACTCTATTGTTGAAATATTGAGGGGTGTGAGATGCAAAGGAATGGCTTTGATCAGGGAATCAGGGTTTCAATTTCCAAATGAAAGATTCTTAGGAAGCCCTCAGGACTGGATGAGAGCTGAGATGTCCTCCTCCTTTCTCCTCCCAGTCCTCTGCCTGAAGATCTCTCCTCCTCTTCTTCTTCCTCAGAGAAAACTCCCAGCATTCTCCCTGGTCTCAACTGTTACCAACTGTCACCAAATACCTTGTTCTCACTCCTTTTATCCCATCCCCCTCACACAAATCCCATCCTTACACTCTTAATTCCCTTCACTTTTTGTTCTTTCAGATGAATTTTACTATTATTTTTTCTAATTCTAGAAAATAATTATTTGGTTGTTTGATTGGAAGGTGGCACTGAATAAACAAATTAATTTAGGTAGGATTGTCATTTTTATTACATTAGTTTAGTCTCCCAATGAGCAATTAATATTTTTCAAATTGTCTAGATCTGACTTTATTGACTTTATTTGTATGAAAAGAGTTTTGAATTTTTTTTCATATAATTCCTTTGGTTATCTTGGCAAGTAGGTTCCCAAAGATTTTTTTATTGTCTAAAGTTATTTTAAACCAAATTTCTCTTTCTATCTCATGCTGCTAAACTGTGTCGGTAATAAATAGAAATTCTGATGATTTCTGTGGATTTATTTTGAATCCTGCAACTTTACTAAAGTTATTGTTTTAACTAGTTTTTTAGTTGATTCTCTAAGTATACCATCATATGTATAAAGAGTGATAGTTTCCTCATTGCTTACTTTAATTCCTTTAGTAACTTTTTCTTTTCTTACTAGTCATTTCCTGTACAGTATTAAATAAGAGTGGTGATAATAGGCATTATTGTTTCATCCCTGACCTTATTAGAAAGGATTCTAACTTATCCCTATTGCAGATGATCCTTCAGATGCTTTTAGGTAGACACTACTTATCATTTTAAGTAATGCCCCCCTTTATTCCTATGCTTCTTAGTGTTTTTAATGGAATGAACATTGTATTTTCTCCAAGAATTTTTCTGCATCTATTGAGATAAATATATGATTTATATTAGTTTGCTTATTTTTATGGTCTTAATGTTGATAGATTCCCTAATATTGTCAGATCTGCATTACTTTTATGAATCCCACTAGCTCATAGTGAATGATTATTTTAACATATTTCTATATTTTTGTTCCTAGATTTTTATTTAAAATTTTTGAAACTATATTCAGTAATGAAATTGTGTACAATTTCCTTTCTCTTATTTTGCTTTTCTTGGCTTAGGTAATAGTACTATATTTGTGTCATTAAAAGCATTTGGTGGGATGCCTTTTCTGCCTATTTTCCCAAATAATTTATATAGTATTGGGATTAATTGGTGTTTAAAAGCTTGATAGAGTTTACTTGTGTATCTATCTGACTCTGGGCATTTTTCCTTAAGGAACTCATTGTTTGTTTATTATCTTTTGCTGAGACAGGCCTATTTAAATAGTCTATTTTCTCTTTTGTTAATTTGGGCAATTTATATTTTTGTAAATATTCATTGATTTTGCTTAGATTGTCAGATTTATTGGCATATAATTGGGCAAAATAACTTCTAATTATTGATTCAAATTCCTCTTCATTGGCGGTGAGTTAATCCATTGCATTTTTGATACTGAGTTTTTTATTTTCTTTCCTTTATTTAAGTCAAATTGAATAATGTTCTATTTTTTCATAAAACTAATTCAGTCTTATTTATTAAGTTTTCTCTTGTTTTCAATGTTTTTAATTTTTAAGATATCCAATTTAATCTTTAATTGTAGAATTTTAACTGCAATAAATATTTTCATACAAATTGGTCCTTTTCCCTTTTTTGGATCTCTTTTGAATTTATACTTACTAATGATATTTGATGGGTGAAAGTGAGTTTTAGAGTCCTTTAAATGAGGCTCTTTTTGATCATGGGTTTTATATATTCCCATAATTCTTAAAATATCTCTCCTCAAACAATTTTTTTAGTTTTTTTCCCTATTTGGATATTTCACATTGTTCTTCTTTTTTTATCCTTTTTATTTTATTTTATTTTATTTTTTGTCTCCTAAAGTCATTGATTCCCACTTGCCAAACTTGAATTTTCATGGAATTATTTTCTTTAGTAATCTTTTGAACCTCATTTTCCATTTGGCCAGTTTGATTTTAGAAGGAATTCTTCAATGAATTTTTTAACTTTTTTCCATGTAGCCAATTCTTTACGTTAATAATTTCTTCTCTTCAGTATATTTTTGACTATTTTGTTTTTAAGGTGTTATTTTCTAGAATCAGTTCTGTTTGGCATTTTAATGTAACAAATAAATATATATTTTTTACAAAATATTTTAAGTAGCAGAAAATGCTTTGGCCTAAGGAACCTACAGTGTGAATAGAGCTTTTTTTCACCAAGGTGGTCTGTACCAAAGAAATCACAGACTCAGCCAATGCATGTAAAATATGTGTGTACATATATATGTATAAATATAACAATAAATATAATTCTCTCTATAGAGATAATGTATTATATATGTGTGTGTACATGTGGAAACATGAATATAAATGTATGGAAATATGAGTAAAATTAAAGCTTAAAACTGAACTAAGACTTTGGGGACATAATATATATATAACATCATATATGCGTATATGTACATCATATATGTATATACATACATGTACATGCTTATACACACATATATACGTATACATATGTACATACTTACGTTTGGATAAAATAAACTCCTAAATATGGGGAAGAACATTATGAATGGAAATAGTCAACTCCTTTAATAACCCTTGTTATTTTATTACTTCATGTTCACTTGACACTGAGTTATAAAAAGTTTGGGGATAAGGAAAAATAAAAGAAGTTAACATATATTAGAGTTGAAAAGGAAAAAAGTGGGAATAACATTTAAGAATAGTACATGTTAACTGACTTTAGAAAATATAGATGCATGTTACTTTCTCATGGTTCTGTCTAGGACATAACAGAAAAAGCTCCCAAGACTTATCACAAAAGATAGTAGTTACCTATTTTTGATCATTCTCATGAGCTCAAATGATACATCAAAAGGGACCTAAAACGTCTTGTAAACAATAATTGAGTCAGGTAAGAAACCAAAAGTCATTAAGGTACAGATTGAGTTTCATTTGCTTTTTCCCTTGAAGAAATAGTTAAAAATTCATTTTAGTTTCTTTTTGCTTGCATATATTTATTTAACATAAGGGATGATTTCTTTTACTTAGGAGTTGGTGGAGTGGGATGATGGCATTCTTGTCAAATGAAAATTAATGAAAATGAAACTTAATTAACAATTTATCTGGAAGACACAGCATTTAAATGAATTATAGAAGGTGATCAAGTTCATATATATCAGGGGGAGATGTGGAACCAAAGCCTATTCCTAAGAACTACTAAAAAAAACTATATGCTAAGACAAGAGATCAGATTATTATGTGTTTATATTTTGTGTTATATAAATACTTATGTTTTATGATTTTTAAGTAAATTAGTAATCCTTAGGATTCTAAATAAAAGTATCTGAATACATTATCATTGTTTCTTTGTCCATATGTGGGCCACATTCTTCTAACTAGATGGTTTTCTTCAAAGATATTCACCCGGTCTGTTATCCATTGAATGACCCTAGATAGATTCAAAATCCTTAGCAGAACCTGCATCTTTGAATCATAAATCCTTTTGCTGAACAATTGGCACAGACTAATTGTAGCCATCTCTTCTGTGACATGGGCATGAGGTCTCTAGCAAAGGAGAAAGATCAACAGCTCAATTTCCCCTGGTCAATAAGCAAATACCAAATTGTTCTGTGACACTGACTGTAATTGGAATTCATCTGATTCACTGAGGTGGCTCAATTCTGTTAGTTACTTTGCAATTCATCACAATTACAGCAAGAGTGATATAAAAACTGGACTACAGTGTTACAAAATGAATTAAACACCAAAAAGACTGAGCTGATCACAAGGGAAGAAGCTACAGTTGCAGCCGCACATCTCAGTAATTAGCAGTAATGGGACAAAATTCTGAAGGATCACATGATGGTTCTATAGTGATAGATTTTTTTTTAATTATCACACTTTTATAAAGTTTTACAAAATGCTTTGGTGTCTTTCAAATGTAAATAAATGGTCATATCCATTGGTGAACTTTATGTTCTCCAATAAGAATGAAAGCTTTGTTGCTTTGAATTAAGTTTAATTTCTCATAAAACTTACTTTATTCATTTCTTTGCTGCCTGCTGAAAACAATAACCATGAAAAATGGCCCTTGTTAGTTAGATGCAGATTCTCAGCAATTACCAAAGTTAATTAGAATTATTAAGATAACAAAAAACACAATACATTGCTGTTGATCTACTTTAACTACATTTAATAGGGAAATCCAAGACTAAGGCAGTCTCATAAATTATTTTATGCTATGTTAATGCATTTTCTGGCTGGCCAAATTAAATATTGATGGACTGTCCTTTCAGAAAGGGTTAGGCAAAAGCATTTTATTTATCACTAAGTCTAAAGTCTAAAAGAGAACCAACCCTGAAATACTTTGTTGACTCCGTTGAGCAATAAAATCAAATGCGATTCTTTGTTCTCACTTCCTGCTGCTAAAATGCTAAACAGAATAAAGCAATTTGGAATGAGGTAGGAAACAAAATAAGGTACTTATGCTAAAAAGATGATCAGTATTGTCTTTGTCTAAATAAATGAGCAAAATACTTAAAGTTTATTAACGATAAATGAAGAGGGCAATGTGTTCTTCAATCCATTCAATCTATCAGTAAGCATTTACCAAATACCTGTTATGTGTCTCTCTACTGAAATCCTGTTTGAATTCCTCATCATGACATGGAGGGGACCCTCAATCTTTGAAGACAATGCCAATAGAATGTAAGCTTTGGCAGCCCTGACTAAATGAGAAATTCTTCATGTTTGGATTGAGGAATGTAGTTTTATGGTTTTTGTTTGTTTGTTTGTGTTTTTGGTTTTTTGGTTTTGTTCAGGACAAGCCTATCTCATTTAGGAGAGTCTCATTTTAAAAGACTTGGCCTCCAATTAACAAGATATTTTGACCAAAATAATGCATTAAGCCATCTAGATAGTACAATGGAATCAAAGACATTTTAACCTGAAGTCTATGAAAATTTTAAAACATATTTTGATAATATATTTTAATATAATCAGCTTCCATTGTAACGATATGTATTTTTTAATTTATTTAACAACATTATTCTGAAAAAGGAGCCATAGCTTAACCAGAAAGTCAAAGGTGTTTCATTACACAATAAAAGGTTGAGAAGTGTAGACAGAGAGGGCAATTTGCAAACTGATTGGATATATGGGTTGAGAGAAGATAGAGTTGGATTTAATTCTGAAGTCAAGAATCTGGGTAAAAGGAATAACAGTACTACCTTTAACAGAAATAATGAAGTTAAAAAGAGGGACAAATTGGTTTCAAGGATAAAATGAATTCTTTTTTGAATAAGTTTATTTAGAAATGCTTATGGAATATCCATGTTGAAATACCCAATGGACAATACTCATAATGTAGGATTGGAGCTCAAGAGAGAACAAGTTTTTATTTATAGATCTTAATGTTCTCAGGATAGAGATAATAATTAAATATTTGGGAGCTGATGAGTTACCATGGGAGAATATAAAAGGTGAAGAAGAGAGGAATGGAAAAGAAATATAAGAAAAAGAGAGGAGAGATACAGGGAGGGAAGGAGAAGGAGAGGACAACCAAAAGTTAACCTTGAAGTACATCCACAGATAGAGGACAGTACACAAATAAAGATACAACAGAGGAATTCAGCATTAAAATTATATCCTTGCTTTTTTCACTTGCAAACTATGAAAATTAAACAACTTTTCTTTTCAAGTGAATGGAATGCTATTGTGGTAGAAATATTTTAAACACAATAGCATAAATGCTCTGGAGAGACGCAAATTAAAATAACCCCAAGATACCATTTAACATGCATCAAACTGGCCAACATGACAAAAAGGGAAAATGATCAATGTTTAGAGAGAATATGGAAAAATCAGGACACCAATAAACTGCTGGTGGAGCTGTGAACTAATATAACCATTCTGGAAAGCAATCTGGAACCATGGGCAAAGAGCCTTCAAACTTTGCAAACACTTTCACCCAGCAATGCAACTCCTAAGTCTGTATCCCAAAGTGAAGAAAGATAGAGGAAAAGAACTTACCTTTACAAAAATATTTATAACAGGTATGTTCCTGTTATCAAAGGACTGAAAGTGGAATGTCCATTGATTGGGGAATGGCTGAACAAATTATAGTATACAAATGGATTATTATTCTGTCATATGAAATAACAAATAAGATGATCACAAAAATCCTGGAGAGACATATGAAGCAATGCAATAATTAAGTGAAGAAAAGCCAAGTTGTACATATTGATAATAATATGTGCTGATCGACTGAAAAAGGATATCTACAATCATAGAAGGATTAGATAGAGTCCAAAAGTAAACTGACACATGTCATTCTTAACTTTATTTCTTCCATGATTTTTCCCCACTTTAAGTAATATTTCCCTAGTAGTTTTTTTTGCAACATGATAAATGTGGACACATGTGTATTATATAATAATGTATATACACATGGAAATATCATGAAATAATATGCGTACAATCTTCTTATGGAGGGGTGAGAGGGAGTGAGAGACCATAGATTACAAAATATCAGAGAATATTTAAAAATTGTATTGATGAAAACTGGAAAAAATTAAATTAAAATTTTAAAAGGTTTGAAATTCTTCACTGCCTGTGTTTTGATACAAATGGAGGCAACCCATAAGACTCCTTTAATAAATGTTTGGTACTCTATTAATCATGAAAATCTTGTTTGGAAAAAAAGAAATACAATAGTATATATTTTACCCAAATCTATATCATATAGCCAGTAACAGAGTTCTTGATATTGGAAATAATCCTGAATTAAGTGTTATTTTTTCATGATATAGAGAATCTGAAATATGATATCAAAGGGGTTTGAAGAAAAAGGTCAAAATTGCCAAAGAAAGATCATTTTGGGGAAGTCTGACATGGATTTTAGTACTTGATTATGGGATTATGAATGCTATTCTGATAACCTTCATATTCAGATATCTTTCTTAAAAAGATCAACATTTATATATAAAAAGACCATACTCAGAAAGGCAAAAAAGATTGGTTGCTATTTTCCACTAACTGCAATTTCCTTCTCCATTAGCATTCCAGACCATGGTAATACACAAAAGAAGAGTGCAAAAATCATCTCTGAAATGAAATATTACCCAGAGTTTAAGATATAAGTTTATTTCTATTAAAATACTGTTTAATTTATTAATGGTCATTATGATCATCTCAGATTACATGGCAATATTTATTTACATACAACTTCATATTAATTAACACTACTTGATATATCCTGTGGTTTTAAAGCAAAAATTTAAATAGATTTGATGCTGATGGTTTGTCCAGATGTCTTCAATCCATGAGTTCTGGGGTTTTGTCCTCTGAACTGGCACATTATGAGGAAGATATCATCAATTCATCTCCTCTTCTTGAGGGGAAAAAAGTAATATGTTGTGGATAAGAAAATTTTCGTAAAATCTTGACAAAGGGATTTAATTATTTGTGGATCAGGTTTCTATGTCATTTTTCATCCATTTTCAAATGCCACTGGACTCCAGCCATCATTCCCTTCACACCACAACCAAAACTCTGTCACTGACACCCTCTGCTTCTCCCGGAAATGGGAGTCCACTAAGCTTTCTGGTCATTTCTAAACTATATGACTATGCATGTATTAGGAACTCTCTTCTATTTCCCCTTTGTCATCTTTTCCTATTAGAGCATAAGGTACTTTAGGGAAAATGATGTTCAATTGCTTGATTTTTTTGTATTACGTTGACTTCTTGTATCATGTTTTGACTTTTTACTTTAACTTCTAGTTAAGAAAATTGCAATTGATTGATATAATTTTGTTTCCTGATTCTATTACAAACTGTTTCTTTTTGGAGGCCTTTAAATGAGTAATAGAGCTTTTAAATGTTCTCTTGTGATGGTGTGTATATTAATTGGTTAAGCAAAATTTTGATATGATTTCATTTTGTGACAGAAATGGCCATGCTTCTGTGCTTTATTGATTCAAAATGTCTGAAACTTGATCAAATGAAACTGGATAAAACTGGATTCCCCAGCTTTAAGTCAGTTTTTCATTGATTGCTGGGTTTTATTGTATAAAAATGTGTCTAATTGCTCACTTTTATTGTATTCTTATTCCATGGTTGTTACTCCAAAAAATTATGTTAAATATTTTCAGTCTTTATGTGTGCCTGAGAATTAATGACTGTTAGAGATATTTCAGCAGTGGTTGGTGTGGAAAAGTTAGGCATTTTAAGGTTTGTTCAAGTCCACAATGAAAGAGCTTCCTTCACACTGAAGTAAACACCTCAAGTCCATAAACTATTGCTGTAAAACCACCTATTTTTGTTCTCATAAAATAAAGTTCTTCAGAAGAATCTGGAATCTGGAGGTTTACTTGAGACCTCTGCAGTGCAGTATTGGCTTATTGAAGATAGAAAAACACAAGTGCTATCCTATGAATCTTGGAAAAGGTTATTTTCAAAATAAGCCAAGAAAACAGTAAGCTAGTGATTCCCTCCCATCTTAAGACTTTAGTACATCTCTTCTTTAATTTATACTTGGACCTAGATCAATTTGAATAAGATTGACAAGTGAGTATTATGACTTTGCTTCAATTTCATTTCAACAAATATTTGAAAATTAATTTTAAGAAATTCTTAGTTGTAACTTATTAGGCTCAAATAACTAGTTCAAACTTTGCATGAGACCATAGAGAAAAGGCATTTTATATGGGGTCTGAGAATTTTATTTTGTATAAAAAAATTTTTATAACTATTCCAGTATGGCTGTTTCCTTAGTAATCCTATGAATTTTTCTCATGCATTTAAAACATTTTTCTGAAAAGGGATTTATAGATCTCACCAGAATTCCAAAGAGGTCCATGTCACAACAGAGATGAATAATCTCATATTAGTATCTCCCTAATATTGGCAAATGTGACTTTGACATATTTATAATAGCTGGATTTTTTAGTTGCCCCTTAGTGATATTAACTATTCATGCATGTCAAACTTTCTAGGTCCTTTCTCATATTCATTCCTTCTTTCTCCAGTTCCTTCAAGAAACTAAAAAGATCTGAAGTAAAGCTTGAGATATAAGGAAAGTGGTCCCTGAATCATTTACATCAGCCATATTTATCTTTTATTCCACTCAGCCTTTACATAATCCTTGCATCAGATATTATGATCACCCAAAGTACACAGATATATTTTGAGAATATTTCTATCTTTTCTTAACCAATGTACTCCCTAACCACAAGCCAGAAAAACTATAGAAACAAATTTATGTCTAATACCAATCTTAGTAATTGATATTATAGTAGAATTATGCCTCTCTCTCCCCTTTATCTGTGTGCTAGGAGTAGTTAACTGGAGCCAAAACCTAGGTCTTCCCTTAGCTTATACTTTCAGAGATCTATGATGAAACTTTAGAGAAGTGGCCTAAGTTAATTAGCAAAGGGCAATTGTCAAAGAGTAAAAAAAAATGAATTTGCTTTTCTGACCTCTAAAATGCAATAATATTGGGCAAATGAAGGTATACAGATAAACTGAGCTTCAATGTTGTTTTTAGACACTTACTAGGTCCCTGAAGAGATGCTTTGTCTGTAGAAAGATACCATGGGATCCATATGGGAAAAAAAACAATAATGTTTAAAATACTTTGGAGACATTCATACTCTAGGCCTGAAAGAACTCCAAATTTTTAAATTCCCTAAAGGCATTCTCACCTTAGACATTGAAATATTTGTAACATTTGAGAACTGGCACCATCTTCTGGAGAGGAGAAACAATGCAATAGGGATCAGAAACTGTGAAAATGAAATGAGAAAAGTGACAATAGAGAATCATGCTGTCATCCCAAGGGAGAGGTCAGTGACCTGGGTCAGATGGGTATATTAATTAGAGAATTTTTTTCCTTTGGACTACATTCTCCAGAATTCCTTAAGTATTTCCCAGAATTCCTTTTGATCTTTCCACCATGTTGCGTGGTCATGTTTTGTATATAGTTTGCTGGAAGCATTTCCTTTTCCTCTTTCTTTCCCCCACATACGGGACTGAGGAAGGTGGCTTTTTGCTCTAGCTTTTCTATGTTAATTACTATTAATAAGTCTTTTTAAATATAATATTTTGAATATTTGATATTAATTTGAAACTCACATGGGCCAATAACACCTGATTGGAAGGGAATAGATGACATGTCCTGTTAGGGTGCTAATAGAGGTCCAATGGCAGTGGCATCCAAGAGAGCAATGCTGAAAGGGGCAGGAAAGAGAAGCTACAAAAAGTTGTAATGGAATGATTGAGCAGTAATGGTGGGGAGGCCAAAGAGGAGCAATAATAAGAAAACTGAGAAAGGGCTAGTGAAAAAGCAACAACAGCACAAATTATCCCACGCTGAGGAATGAACCAGTGTGTTTTTTCTTTTTTTCTGTGGCCATGTAAATTTCTTATTTCTCTTGTCAATTCTGGATCATACTGTAAATTCCGAGGATTGTACAAGTTCATGTGTATAGTCAATAAAAAGGAAAATGAGTTTCTGAATTCTGTAAAGCTTTTTATTTTTCTTTGAGTTTTAAATATATTCAAAAATGAAGGATGAACAACATACTAATATGCAACATGCAAAACATTTTTGATACTTCTTGATCCTGAGTACTATGAACACAGAATGATGGCTACCCTTGAAGAAGTTCCATCTGAGGAAATTCTTAGGTTCTACTTGGGTGGGGATAAATAAACCAGAAATATTTTGAACTTTTCAAAATATAAATTTTCTTTTGAAGCATAAAAATCCTTTTAAATATGAGTTAAATATGACATGCCCTAGTATACAGTAGCCTATTTTTCAATGATAAGCATTCCATTCCAAATATTGTAGAGGAATGCTTTAATTCTCAATGGATCTGTGCTCTCATTTGTGTATATTATTTCTATTGGTATGCATTGCAACCTTCATACATCTTCAAAACTCCTCTACTTCTTTTCTATATTCTTTGATTTCAGGACACTAGGCTTCAAGAAGCTTTAAATACAGAGCAGAGTAACTTATATTTTATTATAGAAACTATAAGAAACTTCTAGCACTTATGTCAAAGTGATAGAAATCAAATAAAATCTCCATATTATCTAAAGGATACTATATAACCATAGATTATGATTTATGTGATCAGGAACATCAAAATCTTTTGCTTCTTTTTAAAAATTCCCAATGCTTAGCAAATATCTGGCACATAATAGGCATGAATTTTTTTAGTTAATTGGTTAATTTTGTTCACTTCCCTTTTCATTGAATATAAGGGTGCTAAATAAATAAAAAGCAATGGTGCATCAAATACAGTTTTAAGTTGTCTTTTCTTTTTTCTTTTAGTGATTCATAATGTCACCACCATTTTATTACTTAATCTGTTTAAAACAGAGAGAAATTCCAAAATATCTATCCTTTTCTTTGCATTGTCTCATTTCAAATCTATTCATAGGGAGCTGGAGTCAAGAGGATGGATTAGAGGCAGGTTAAACCTAATTGAACTCTCTTAACATTCTGCTCTAAACAAATTTAAAATAACACCTTGATTTGACTTTTAGTTGCCACAATGACAGAGTAAGAAACACTCAGAGCCTGCCAAGCACCCTTCAGATGACTACAGGAAAACAAAAATGAATCAAAATTAATCGTGGAGCAGCAGAACCAATAGGAGATGGGGTGAAGCAGTGTTCCATCCCAGAACAACTTGGAAAGACAGAAAGGAGCAATCACTTCATGGAGGTACAAGGAAAGTGCACTGAAAAGCCTGAGTAGAACTCAGGCATAATAAAGCACAAGGAACAGGGGAAAGGGTATAGTCAGCCTAATCAGGGGAAGAACAGAAACCAACTCAATACAGAATAGGCAACAGAAGGAGGAAAGTGGCCCTGCATAGTCTAATCAGATCAAAGGCTTGGTGTGATCCAAAATGGGGAGGAACTCAGCCCCACAAGATCTAAACTCAGTGGGATTGACCAAAACCCCATTTGACTAAGCTGAATTGAAGAACTGGAAATCTCTTGTTATATTCAAACTCTGAGTTTCACCTTGATTGACAAGGGAGACAGTTGGAAGACATCAGAATGTTCCTGGATGCCATGAGAACAGGAGCAAAGGCAGTTGGCCTGAGGATATAAATACCCTAACAGTCATCTGGGAGGGGTCTTTGGTCCTGGAGGCTCAGGTCTTGGGCCTTTGAGCTTTGACCATTGATCCTCTCTGAATCACCCTAGATATTTAGGCATTTGATCATCATTAGCTATTTAGGTATCTGGGCCCGGAAGGAGGGAAGGAGAAGAAGCAGAGGGAGGTGAAGGGTTGATACTTCCTAAAGGCTGTGCAGGTTGACATCATAAACTGATAACAGGGAAGCTGAGAGAAATCCGTTTGCCCTTCCTGGTTTGGCAGTGGCCAAGCTGAACCAGAGTAGTGTGAAACCACTAGCTCCAGCTTACTAAAACAACAGTCTACAGTCCTGAGTGATTATTGATCATAGCTATTAGTGACAGGGTCTCCTATCCCTAATCTGTTCCTGATTATTCCTTTCCCTATTTAACATCTATAAAGTTTCATTAAGTACCTGCCTGAGTGGTCATTATATCACAACCCTTGGGGAGTGAGTAATGCAATCAGATGAAAACATTATCCAAGGCTAATAGAGCCCAATATTAATAATCAATCCAACCCCAGGTGGATCCTGAAAGAGTTACCCATCTACTTGACCATTAAGGGTCCTGCCTGGGCACTGTTATAGAAATAGGGTATTATAACATCCAGCAGGGTGACAGGGTTGGTGGTCCCCTGCATCAGCTATCTAGGGGAATACAAGGCAAAACTTCCCAAAGCAATATCCTCTAGGAGCATAGCAGTATTCAGAAGAGTCCCTATTTATTTTTATAACACTCTACACAGCAGACCAACCAAGCCTCCTCTCTAGAGTGCTCAGTCTGAGGACTGAAACAGGTGAGTCAATTCCAGGCACAGTACAAGTACAGAAGAGTACTCCCTGTATCCCAATAATGGAGCTAAGCTTCATCATCTAGACAAAATCAAAGGAAAAATAATACCAAAATGAGCAAAATAAAAAAATACAGTAGAAAAATATTTCAACAGAGATCAATAATACAAACATTAAAATGGTTAGGCCTCAAAATAAAATGTTCAAAGATGTCAAGCTCAAAATGAACTCCTGTAAAAGCTTCCAAAAGGATAGAAAAACAAATTATAAGCAATAAAGAAGAAAAATTAGAAGAGAAAATGAAAGAAAATAAATCAACAGCTTAGAACAAAAACTTACTGAAGAAAATAGTTACCTAAAAAAGGAAAATTAATACCTCAAAAAGGAAAACAACTTCCTAAGAAAAGGAGTACAAAGCCTCAAAAAAGAAAATGGCTTCCTAAAAACTAGAATTGGATAAATGGAAGCTAAGGGTTTCATAAAACAATAGGAAACAATCAAACAATTTCAAAAGAATGAAAAAATAGAAGAAAATTTAAACTTTCTCACTGGGAAAACAACTGATTTGGAAAATAGATCTGGAAGAGATTATTTAAGAATCACTGGGTTGCCTGAAATCCATGATCAGAAAAAGAACCTGAACCCAATATTGCAAAAAAAAAATTATCAAGGAAAACTGCACCAATATTCTTGAACAGAAGGGAAAATAGAAATTGAATTAATCCACCAATTACATCCTGAAATATATTTCAAATTCAAAATTCCAACACTATTAGAGCCAAATTCCAGAACTCTCAAGCTAAGGAAAAAATACTTCAAACAGTCAGAAAAAATTCAAATATTATGGAACTACAGTCAGAATTACAAAGAACTTAGCAGCTTCTATGTTAAAAGATTGAAAGCTATGGAATGTGATTTACCAAAAGGCAAAGGACTTGGGCCTACGGCCAAAAAAATCACCCATAAAAACAGCATAATACTCCACCTGAAAAGAAAAAGTGGATATTTAAGGAAATAGAGGGATTCCATGAATTCCTGATGAAACAACCAGAGCTAAGAAGAAAATTCAGTGATAAAATTTGATACTGAAGAGAAACGTAAAATGCTAAACATAAAAATCTTAAAGGACACAGTGGGGTTAAATTAATCACATTTCTGCATGGAAAAAATTATAACTAAATACTTGAGATTTCTATAGTATGAGAGGTATTTAAGATATTTTCATGATTAAATTTTTCTTGAGAGACTCATTTTTTTGGTAAGAATATAATTTTATTGATTATATCAAGTCTATTGGTTAGGTCCATATCATAAATGATAAAGTAATATAGGTCTTCCATGGCTTTCTTGACAACCAGGAATGATGTGAGCTGGTCTAGAAAGCCTAATAAATAGATTTTAAGGACCTCATCATTTAGCCCCTACTTTGATCATCCTAAGACATCTTTTATTGGTGATAGCTAATTAAGAAGATGTCTACCAGACTCTTAGACTTTCCCCAAACGGAGAGAAGAGGTTTTGCATGTAGACTAGAAAATCCATCTCTTTTTCATTTATTGGTCAAATTCTGTTAAATAGGAATGCATTTCTTGGGATTCCCAAAGACAAGGAAAATGCAGAAAGCAGCAGACTAGCTGGTTTCTCCACCACATATCCTAGATACAGCAATGTACAGTAATTCTCCCTAATATGTAGGAATTAATATGTATTTTTGAAAAATAAATTCTCATAAGATTTAAGATATGCTCAGGTAATCAAAGGAAATAATATAGTTAAACTGATTACATTACTAGTAAGAAGTTGATAAATAAGATTCTAAAGATATATGTGATGTATAAAGCACTTGGGATACTTAAGATACTAAAGATACTTACAGACTTTATCACTGTTAGGTCAATTAATCAAAGCATATATAGAAAGAGAGGAAAGAGTATGTTGAATAGAATGGGATGATTTAAAACAATCAAGAGATAGGAAAGAGGAAATTATTGGGGTAAAGGAAAAAAGAAAGTTGGAGGTAAATTATTTTACATGTGGAGGCAAGTGAGAATCAATAGAGTAGAATGAAAGATGAAGGTGCTTGGCAGGCAGTACTTGAATCTTAATCTCACTGGAATTGGCACAAGTGGAAATAACATTCACACACAGGCATAGAAATCTATCTTACCCAATAGGAAAATAAAAAGGATAGGGTTGATGAAAAAAAGGAGAGATGATAAGGAAGGATGAATTCAGAGAGAAAAATAAATAGAAGCAAAAACATTTCTGAAGAGGAAAAACTGAAAGAAGAGAAAGAGAAGGATAAACAGAGGGAAAATAAATGGAGGGAAACACAAAGTAGTTATAATAGTTAATGTAAATAGGATAAAATTACCCATAAATATGGAATTATAGCAGAATGGATTAAAAGCCAGAAATTCTATAAAAATCTCATCTTAAAACAAGGAGACAAATAGAGTCCAGGTAAAGGATTAGAGCAAAATCTACTACTACTACTACTACTACTACTACTACTACTACTACTACTACTACTACTACTACTACTATTATTATTATTATTATTATTATTATTATTATTATTATTATTATTATTCCTATTGACTCCCAGAGGAGCATAGGGCTGCAACCATCTCACGCCAACGGACTCTGTTCTGGGCAACTTCCACCAACTGGGCATATCTTTGCCAGGTCTGTTTTGGCTTTCCAACTTTTCTCCTCCCTGGTGGGTTCATCTGATGTTCAAGATTTGACATAGGCCTGGAGTTTGTTGGCTTTTGCCAGCACGCGTTGTGGACTCTGTTGGAGAGCAATCTTCCAGACTAGGCGATCTTTGGTTTTGTTGGTTTAATGAGTTTCTATAGCAAGTGAGATTTTTACTGGGTGAGGTTGCTAGCCTCTCGCCCAACCCTCCTCGTTTTTCAGCCGAGTTAGGGACCGTCCTTGGCGGAGTTAAAATCTACTATGCTTAAGCTAAAGTTAAAAAAGAAGGGGTATCAATTATGATATCAGACCAAACAAAAGTAAAAATAGATCTAATAAAAATAGACAAAGAAGGAAATGGCAAATTGATAAAAGGAACCATAGAAGATGAAAATATTTCAATATTAAACACATATGTACCAAAAGTCATAGCATTACAATTCCTAAAGGGAAAAAATAAATTACATAAGTTATAAGAGGAAATAGACAATAAAGTTATATTAGTAGGGGGCATTAAACTTCCTCTTTCAGAATTAGATAAGTCAAAGCAAAAAAATAAATAAGTAAGAAATTAGGGAGGGGAATAGAGTATTAGAACAATTAGTCTTGATAGATTTCTGGTGAAAAATGAAAGGGAATAGAAATGAATACAAATTCTTCTTCAACAATACATGATGCCATTACAAAAATCATCAGAAAATAGGACATGAAAGGTTAACAAAAATGCAGAACAAAAATAATAAGGACAACTTCAAACCATAATGCTATAAAATTTTTCTAAACAAAGGGCTAGATAAAAAAGATCAAAATTTAATTGGAAACTAAATGATCTTATCTTAAAAACTAGTTGTTTAAGAATACATTTTTAAAATCAATACTTTCATTAAAGAGAATAAAAAGAAAAAAGGAACATATCAAAGTTTTTGGGATGCAGCCAAAGAAATTCATAGAGGACAATTTATATCTCCAAATGCTTACATCAGTGAAATAGAGAAAAAACAAATTAATAAATTGTATATTCAACTATAAAAAAACAACTATGAAAAGAACAAAATTTCAAAAAAACTAGAGAGAACCAGATGGCTTGGATGAACCATTGATAAATTTGATCAAACAGAAAAAGCAAAGAGAAAAAACAAATTGCCAATATTAAATGTAAAGGAATGAAATTACATAGAATTAAGAGGACATTAAAGCAATTTTAGGAATGATTCTGCCTAATTACATACGAGTAAATCTGATAATCTCAATGAAATAGATGCATATTTAAAGAAAAATAAACTACCAAGATTAACAAAAGAAGAAATAAAATACTTTAATAATACCATCAAAGAAAAAGAAATTGAACAAGCCACAAGACCCAGGACCAGATGAATTCTCAATTGAGTTCTGCCACACATTCAAAGAACTAATGCCAATAATATATAAACTCTTTGGGGAAATAGTTGAGAAAATAAATCTACCAAATTCCTTTTATGACAGAATTGATTATGGTTCATAATACTTAAAAAATAAAGAGGTGAAGAAAGAGGAATACCTTGAGAAAAGAAACAAAGGAGAGAAAGAATAGGAAAATTTATCTGATAAAAGATGCATACAAGGAAGAACTTTTATTTATTTTTTTAAAACCCTTACCTTCCATCTTGGAATTTATACTGTGTATTGGCTCCAAGGCAGAAGAGTGGTAAGGGTAGGCAGTGGGGGTCAAGTGACTTGCCCAGGGTCGCACAGCTGGGAAGTGTCTGAGGCCAGATTTGAACCTAGGACCTCCCATCTCTAGGCCTGGTTCTCAATTCACTGAGCTACCCAGCTGCCCCCCCAAGGAAGAACTTTTAGAGGGAAAAATGTGTTTGTATAAACAATGCTCAAATATCACTAATATTTGAATTGGTTCAAAGAAGGAAAATGCATATATACTTATCTATAGGAAAATTGAAGGGGAAGGTAAGGGGATAAAAGAAAGGGAAGTGGGTAACAAGAGAGGGAGGGCAGATTATGGGAGGCAGTGGTGGAAAACCAAAATAAATATTTGAAGTTTGAGGAAGGAGAGGAAAAAACAGAGAGAAGAATAAAAAGAAAAATATGATAGAAGAAAATTCATCATATTCTTAACTGTAAATATTAAAGGGATATAAATTTCCCATTAAATGGGAGAGGATAGAAGAAGGATTAGAAACCAGAATCTGGCATTTTGTCATTTACAAGAAACACATTTGAAACAGCCACATATAGAATTAAAAGAAGTTGCTGGAGAAGAATCTTATTGTGCTTCAGCTGAGGTAAAAAATAGTAGCAATCTTGATCTCAGGGATAACAATTATGATCTCAGACAAAGAAAAATAGACCTAATGAAAAGTGTTGATCAGGGAAAGTATATTTTAATAAAAGATACTGCAGACAATTAAATAATATCAACATCAAACATAAATACAGCAAATGGACTCCTTTCCATTTTAAAAGGAAATATCAAATGCGGTGTATAAGAGGAAATAGCCAGTAAAACTATACTAGTAGAGGATCTCAATTTATTCCTATTAGAATTAGATGCATCTGAAACATAAAATAAATAAAAAATAAGTTAAAATATGAATAGACTTTTAGAAACTTTAGATGTGATAGACAATGAAGAATATTGAATAGGAACAGAAAGGATTATACCTTTCCTATAAGATCAGGGAGAATGAAGGACATCAATTTCACCATTTTTGCTCAATATTTTACTGGAAATGCTGGCAAAAGCAATAACATAAGAAAAGGAAATTGTTGTAATAAACATAGGCAATGAGTAAGCAAAAATATCACTATGTAAATGATATGATAATCAACTTAAAGAACCTTAGAGAATACTCTAAAACTATTTGAAAAAATTAATTTTAGCAAAGTTGAAAGAAATAAACGAAATCCACAAAAATCATTTGTATTTGTATATATTACCAACAAAACCCAGCAGGAAGAAATAGAAAAGGAAATTCCATTTAAAATAATTACAGACAGTATGGATTGCTTTGGAGTATGCCTGCCAAGACAAACTCAGGAATAATAGGGAAATACAATTACCAAACCTTCTTGACATTAATAAAGACAATTCTTACAGAGATATTAATTGTTCCTGTGTAGGCTGAACTGATATAATAAAAATAACAATTGTAATAAAATTAATTTACTTTTTCCTGTGCCACACCAATCAAACTACCAGTGAATTATTTTATAGTGCTAGCAAAATGATAACAAAATTTATCTGAAAGAACAAAATCTCAAGAATATTAAGGGAATCAATATTTTTATATGAAGGAAGGCAGCTTAGCAGTGCCAGATTTCAAGCTATTTTACAAAGAGTTAATCACTTAAATTTTCTGGATTCACTAAGAAATAGATTGGTAGATCAGTAGAATATATGAGGTATACAATACATAGTAGTAGACAACCATATTAATCTAGTGTTTCATAAACCTAAAGATCCAAACTTGGAGGATAAGGATGACATTTGACAAAAATTGCTGGGAAAAGTGGAAAGCCAGTTTTGTAGAAACTAGACATATACCAACATTCACATCATAAAACAAAAAAAGTCAGTATGGGTAAAAGATTTAGAGGTAAAGGGTGATACCATAAGAAAAGTAGGGGAAACTTTATCTCTAAAATTAAAAAAAAAAGAAAAGAAAGGAAAAGAAAAGAAAAGGAGTTGTTCAATCAATTGAGAACATAACTAAAAATATTAGAAAAAGAACAATGAAAAACAATTATAAATTTTCCTGTCAGATCTGTTGATGACAAAAAATAATTACCACCAAACAAGAATTAGAGAATATCACAGGAAGTAAGGGGATAATTTTGATATAATTACATAAATATAATTACATTATATTTAAAAGTTTTTGCATAAACACAACCAATGAAGCTGAAATTAAAAGGAAAGAAGGAAATTGGGAAAACATTTTTGAGCCAGTTTCCCTGATAAAAACCTTATTTCTTACACATATATGTTCATACACACATATATGTGTATGTGTATGTATATATGTATATATATGGAAATGAGTCAAATTAAAAAAAATAAGTCATCCCCCAATTGATCAATGGTGAAAATTATGAGTAGCAGGCTTCAGAAAAAGAAATAAAAGTTCCCCATAGACATATGAAAACATATTCTGTCACTATTGATTAGAAAAATGCAAATTAAAACAATTCTAAGATGCCAACTCACACCTATTAGAGTGGCTAACATTACAGAAAAGTAAAATGACACATTCTGGAGGACATTTAGAAAAATATATACATTAATGCACTGTTGGTAGAGCTGCAAACTGGTCCAACCATTCTGGACAACAATTTGGAACTATTCCCAAAGGCCTCTAAAACTGGGAATATCCTTTGATCCAGCAAAATGAATATTAGTTCTATATTTCAAAGAGATCAAATAAAAGGATAACAGACTTTTAAGTGAAAACAAATTAATAGCAGCTCTTTTTGTGATGACAAAGTACAGCAAAATGAGGGTATGCCCATCAAATGGGGAATGACTGAACAAGTTGTATAAATTGAAATTATCTAATTTAACCACTTGAAGTCTACGCATAGTTTTTTGTTTCTTTTGGACATGATCTATGGAATCTTTCAAAAGGGATTTTTCTTTTCTGTGTTCCTTAATGGACAGTTTTCTTGTAAGTTTTTTGCTTTGTGGTGTTTGCATTTTTAGTTTTTCAAGTTTTTCTTTTGTTTAGGGTTTTTTTTTTCTGGAGACATATAATCCATACATTTTCTCTATGTAACCCATCGTCAATGTTGATATGCTTTGTATATGAAGATCACATTTTCTCTTAATATTAGAGTGTTGTTAATATCTTTGATGACAAATTGTCTGTCAGATGGATTATTAAATGGATACTTTGTGTTAATTATTGGGTTAAGAGCTGAGGACACAAAGAAAAAGGGCAGTCCATGTTCGAAAGGAGCTCACAGTCTAATATGAGTGATAATATGCAAGAAGAAATGTACAAAAAAGTCCAATAAAGAATAAATTAGAGATAATAAACAGAAGGAAGGCACTGTATAATTGCATTCCCAAATAGTTATTTTTTCTTTTGTTTTTGTTTTTGTTTGGTAAAATATGCAAGTAAAAATTAAATTTTATTTCTATCCTGTCAATTATTCCTATTATGCAGGCTATAAAATTTGTTTTTCACAATTCTTATCTGTCTTTTAAACGATTCAGGAAAATCCTAATGCACTTTCATACTTTTGTAGAAATCCTCTGCTTCTTCAGGTATGGATTCATTTTCATTTGTCTTAAAATATTTATTTATGCATGTCTAGATTCATTTACTTGATCTGGAAGCCATATTTCCTTCCCTTATTAATATTTTTTGTATTGTTTTATCCTCATATTCAAGATTTTTAACTGTTTTGTCCTCTTGAGATCTTTGGTAATTTAATTTTTTCCCTTTTATGTTCCCCTATTGTTCCCTTCTGACTCTTTCTGTTTTGATTGAGTTTTTCCCAAATAGTATATCAATGTACCTTGGCTTCCTCTCTCACACTGGGCAATCCATGCTTTGCTGTCTTCAGTCCCTGCCCAAAGTGATTTCTAGAGGACAAAAATGTCCCCAATTATATGGTAGGGTTTTTTCATTCAGTCATATAGGGCAGTGCCATATAGCCATACATATCACCCTATTTCCCTCTGTTACCCAGTTCTCTCTCTGAGCTTTGTTGAAGCACAGAAAATTGTGATATTAGATTCCTAATAAGCTTCTGCCTTTTGTTTTTAAGGGGGTACTTGGAAGAGGAGATAGAGGGAAAGTATAGAGTTGATTTATTTTCAAGTAGTTCAATTTCTATATGCTACCCAAATGTACTAAGGGAGGGAATGTTTAGTCAGTGAATTAAGGGATTAGAGAATTGTTTTCTTTGCTGTTAAAATAATCTATAAGATTCAGTCTGTCTTTGGCCACGGACATAGCTGATATTGCTTCATGTGTTGTACATAATTCCTATATTGTAGAGGTTTTGGAGTGTTGTAATATTTGGAGAATATGTCTAATCTTCCATGTTGTTGATTCAGTATAAAGTACCTTAATCCAGTAATTCATCAACTCACTAGAAAGAAAGCCTTACTCATGGTCATATATAGTCCTTAAAAGAGAATTAGACTGATGAATGGCTAAACATTTTTTTGTAGTATATGATTGTAATGAAATACTATCAAGGCATAAGAAATGACAAAAAAGATGATCACAAAAATTTCTGGGAAGATTTATAAGTGATGAAAAGTGAAGTGAGCAGAACCAGGAGAATGTTGGACACAGTAACAACAATAATGTCTGATCAATTGTTATGATCAACAACAGTGATCAGCTGTTAATGACTTAACTATTAATAGGGCAAGGATCTAGGAAAACTAGAAGGAACACATGTCAAAAAAGGACATCCACCACCAGAGAGGAATAGATGGAATCTGAAAACAGATTAAAACATAAATTTCTTAACTCTATTTTTTACATGAATACTTCTCTAATATAAATAATGTGTCTTGTTTCAACAAATGTTCAACACAGAAATATGTATTATTGGATAATATATGTAAAAATCATATCATATTACTTGCCTTCTTGGGGAGAATGTGGGATGGGACGAGGGGAGAGAAATGAATTACCCAATGTCAAAAAACGAATATTAAAAATTGTATTGAAATGTAATCTGAAAAAATAAAAATAATTTTCTAAAAGAGAGAATTAGAATTGGATGAAATAAAATAAAACCTACTTAATTTTATAAGTATATGTATATATGTATAAATATATATATATAATATAAATGTATGTATGCATAAATATATAAGATGACATATTATATATTTATACATATATATGTAAAACTTATGCCCAGAAAGTCACACATGTAGAGAATTAAAGATTTAGGATTCATACTCAGAGATTAACCATGGCTTCAGTAACTAGAAAATCTTGAATCCTCTTACACGAATTCCATGTTTGTACCTCAATTCCATCAAGTATGTACTTTTGTTACCTACTAGAATTATGTTTGCCTTTATCCATTGGCTGCTACCCTTTTTCCTTCTGCCATTTTAGAGTTATAGTGCTATTGTTAAACCGCAGTTTGGATCACAAATAGATATTTCTGAGCTGCCTCACTGAAGTTCTTCCCCTTCTTCACCCACTGATAACTTCAGCTCCTCAGCTTTGGTGGTGCTGGTATTGGTGATGGGAGTGAAGGGGGGAGGAGTTCTCTGTGTGTGTATAAAATCTTACATCTTGGTAGTAGCTGTTCTTGATTCATTTGGAACTCTTGAAATAAAATCCTTCCTAGATGGATGGGAGATGATCACCACCCACTAGGGAACTATCTAGGCCAGTAAAACACAAAACCCTTGGCTTTAGAAACAAAGTTTTATTTTATAATAGGAATAAAGGGAAATGACAGGTAATTTCCTAAAAACTATATATCTAATCTCCAACCACCCACTTTCACCTCATAGTGAATTAGTTCTTCTTCTTGAGAATTCACTCAAGCTTCTCTAAATTCCTTATCTCTAACTAAAATACCCCCAAACCCAGTTATCTGACTATAAACTAACCTAATTAATATGGATTACAAAAAAGGATAAATAGGAAGGACTCACAGATGTATCTGAGCCCTTACCTAAAGCCTGGGGTTATTCTTAGGGATATCTAAAGTCCTAGATGACTAAAGTCTAGATTTTACCTTCATCATGTGGATTTCTAACAGATGGATCACGGGCAGATGGTACTTCAGGGAATAAGCAGGTCTCCTCCAATGGCAACTTCTCTAATCCCAGGAATCTCTAATCTTTCCACAAAATTAGGATTCCCAGTGAAAATGCCTGAGCAAAAAAATCCTCCTACTCAGCTCAAAGTCAGATTCAGAGTGACCATTAAATTCCAGTAAAACTCCCAAGATCCGTTTCTCCTTGTCAGAATCTTGTCCCAGGGTTTGTATCCAAATTCTCCTCCTTTCCTATTAAAGCTATTTTATGAAATTTACTCTATCCCTTACTTCCTACTCTCTCTTGTTACCGCCATTTTTTATTATTATGACATGATTAGTAAACAAAGTCGTAAAATGTTACAGAAAAAAATCTTTGAAAGAAATTATTTAAAAACATTTAAGAAACCAGGGAACCTAGGTAGCTTAGTAAATTGATAGCCAGTCCTAGAAACAGGATATCATAGATTCAAATTTGACCTCAGATATTTCCTAGTTGCATGACCCTGGGCAAGTCTCTTAATCCCAATGACATAGCCTTTATTGCTCTTCTCCTTTAGAACTAATACATAATGTTGATTTTGAGACAATGTAAGAATTTTTTTTAAAAAATTAGGAAACAAAATATTCAGTATATCCTAGAACTAAATGATTCCATTATGTAATGAATTACATCCTTGTTTGATTATCATGAATTGAAGGGCCCCAACTTTCACATATCAGGGGCTTCATCATTTAGGTAACCTTTTTTTTTATTTTATTTTTTAGAAAAAAATTTTCCGTGCTTACATGATTTATGTTCTTACTCTCCTCTCCACCCTCCAAACCCCCTCCCCCCCCATCAGGAGCCAATGCGTATTTCCACTGGTTTCTTCATGTGTCCTCTATCAAGACTTATTTCCATATTATTGATAGTTGTACCAGGGTGGTTGTTTAAAGTCTACATTCCAACTCATGTTGGCATCAACACGTGTTCAAGGAGTTGTTTTTTTTTTTCTGTGTTCCCTCTCCTGTAGTTCTTCCTCTAAATGTGGGTAGCGTTCTTTTCCATAAGTCCCTCAGAATTGTCCTGGATCATTGCATTGCTGCTAGTACAGAAGTCCATTACAGACGATTTTACCACAGTGTATTGGTCTCTGTGTACAATGTTCTGGTTCTGCTCCTTTCACTCTGCATCAATTCCTGAAGTCATTCCAGTTCACATGGAATTCCTCCAGTTTATTATTCCTTTGAGCACAATAATATTCCATCACCAACAGATACCACAATTTGTTCAGCCATTCCCCAATTGAAGGGCATACCCTCATTTTCCAGTTTTTTTTTACCACCACAAAGAGCACAGCTATAAATAATTTGTACATTTTCCCCCTATGATCCCTTTGGTATACAAACCCAACAATGGTATGGCTAGATCAAAGGGCAGGCAATATTTTAGCACTCTTTGGGCATAGTTCCATATTGCCATCCAAAATGGTGGGATCAGTTAACAATTCCACCAGCAATGCAATAATGTTCCATTTTTGTCACATCCCCTCCAACATTCATTACTCTACCCTGATATCATTTTAGCCAATATGCTGGGGAGAGGTGATACTTAAGAGTTGTTTTGATTTGCATTTCCCTAATTATTAGATATTTAGAACACTTTCTCATGTGCTTATTGATAGTTTTTATTTCTTTATCTGAAAATTGCCTATTCATGTCCCTTGCCTATTTATTGATTGGGGAATGGCTTTATTTTTTGTACAATTGATTTAGTTTCTTGTATATTTGAGTAATGTGACCTCTGTCAGAATTTTTTGTTATAAAGATTTTTTCCCAGTTTGTTGTTGCCCTTCTGATTTTGGTTGCAGTGTTTTTGTTTATACAAAACCTTTTTAATTTAATGTAATCAAAATCATTTATTTTACATTTTGTACTATTTTCTAACTCTTGCTTGGTTTTAAAATCTTTCCTTTCCCAGAGATATGACAAGTATACTATTCTGTGTTTGCCTAATTTACTTATAGTTTCCTTCTTTATACTCAAGTCATTTACCTATTCTGAATTTATCTTGATGTATGGTGTGAGATGTTGATCTAAACTTTATCTCTCCCATATTCTTTTCCAATTTTCCCAGCAGTTTTTATCAAATAGTGGATTTTTGTCCCAAAAGTTGGACTCTTGGGGTTTATCATAGACTTGCTGAGGTTACTTAACCCAAATCTATTCCATTGATCCTTCATTCTGTCTTTAAGCTAGTACCATATTGTTTTGATGACCACTGCTTTATAGTATAGTTTAATATCTGGTACTGCTAGGTCAGCTTTCTTCACGTTTTTTTTCATTATTTCCCTTGATATTCTTGATCTTTTGTTCTTCCAAATGAACTTTGTTATAGTTTTTTTTCTAATTCAGTAAAGAAGCTCCTTGGTAGTTTGATAGGTATGGCATGAAATAAGTAAATTAATTTGGTAGGATGTTCATTTTTATTATGTTAACTTGTCCTACCCATGAGTACTCAAAGTTTTTCCAATTGTTTAGATCTAGTTTTAATTGTTTGGAAAGTGTTTTGTAGTTTTGTTCGTATAATTCCTGTGTTTGTTTTGCTAGATAGATTCCTAAGTATTTTATATTGTCTAGGGTGATTTTAAATGGTGTTTGTCTTTCTAACTCTTGCTGCTGCAATGTGTTAGAAATATATAGAAATGTTGGTGATTTTGTGCATTTATTTTGTATCCTGCAACTTTGCTAAAGTTTTTGATTATTTCTACTAACTGTTTAATAGATTCTTTTAAGTACGATTTTTTAAGTAGACCATCATATCATTTGCAAAGAGTGATATCTTAGTCTCTCATTACCTATTTTAATATCTTCAATTTCTTTGTCTTCTCTAATTGCTATTGCTAGTGTTTCTAGTACAATGTTAAATAATAGAAGTGATAATGAGAATCCTTGTTTCATTCCTGAACTAATTGGGAAGGTTTCTAATTTATCCCCATTGCATATGATGCTTGCTGATGGTTTTAGATATATATTATTTATTAGTTTTAGAAAAGGTTCTTCAATTCCTATATTTCTAGTGTTTTCAATAGGAATGGATGTTGTATTTTGTCAAAGGCTTTTTCTGCATCTATTGAGATAATCATATGTTTGGGTTTTTTTGTTAGCTTATTGATACGGTCAATTATATGGATGGTTTTCCTAATGTTGGACTATCCTTACATTCCTGGTACAAATTCCACCTGATCATGATGCATAACCCTCATGATCACTTGCTGGAGTCTTTTTTTTTCCCCAAACATTTATTAATATTCATTTTTAACATGGTTACATGATTCATGCTCCTCCTTTCCCCTTCACCCCCCGCACTCCCCCCACCCATGGCCGTTGCGCATTTCCACTATTTTTGTCATGTGTCCTTGATCAAGACCAATTTCCAAATTGTTGGTAGTTGCATTGGTGTGGTAGTTTCGAGTCCACACCCCCAATCATGTCCACCCCGACCCATGCGTTCAAGCAGTTGTTTTTCTTATATGTTTCCTCTCCTGCAGTCCTTCCTCCGAATGTGCGTAGCGTCTTTACCATAAATCCCTCAGAATTGTCCTGGGTCACTGTATTGCTGCTGGTACAGAGGTCCATTACATTCAATTTTACCACAGTATATCAGTCTCTGTGTATAGAGTTCTTCTGGCTCTGCTCCTTTCACTCTGCATCTGTTCCTGGAGGTCTCTCCAGTTCACCTGGAACTCCTCCAGTTTATTATTCCTTTTAGCACAATAGTATTCCATCAGTTTGTTCAGCCATTCTGCAATTGAAGGACATACCCTCCTTTTGGAGTCTTTTTGCTAGTATTCTATTTAAGATTTTTGCATCTATGTTCATTAAGGAAATTGGTCTCTAATTTTCTTTCTCTGTATTTGGTCTACCTGGCTTTGGAAACAGTACTGTATTAGTGTCATAAAAGGAATTTGGTAGAACTCCTTCTTTGCTTATTATGTCAAATAATTTGTTTAATATTGGGATTTGTGTTTCTTTAAATGATTAATAGAATTCACTTGTGAATCCATCAGGCCCTGGCAATTTTTTTCTTAGGGAGTTCTTTCATGGTTTGTTCAATTTCTTTTTCTGATATTGGATTATTTAAGTATTCTATTTCTTCTGCTGCTAATCTAGGCAATTTATATTTTTGTAATTATTCATCCATATCACCTAGATTGCTATATTTATTGCCATATAATTGGGCGAAATAGTTTTTAATGATTGCCTTAATTTCCTCTTCATTAGAGGTGAGGTCTCCCTTTTCATTTTTGATATCATTAATTTGGTTTTCTTCTTTCCTTTTTTTATTAGATTTACTAGTACATTGTCTATTTTATCTGTTTTTTCAAGATACCAGCTTCTAGTCTTATTTATTAATTCAATAGTTCTCTTACTTTAGATTGTATTAATTTCTCCTTTGATTTTTAGTGTTTCTAATTTAGTTTTCATCTGGGGATTTTTAATTTGTTCACTTTCTAGTTTTTTAAGTTGCATAACCAATTCATTAAACTCTGCCCTCCCTAATTTGTTAATATATGCGCTCAATGATATAAATTTTCCTCTTAGAATTGCTTTGGCTACATCCCAAAGGTTTTGGTATGAAGTCTCATCATTTTCATTGTCTTCAATGAAATCTTTAATTGTTTCTATGATTTGTTGTTTAACTAATTTATTTTGGAGTATCAGTATTATTTAATTTCCAATTACTTTTTGATTTGCCTCTCCACGTATCCTTGCTGATAAATATTTTTATTGCATGATCTGATGAGGTTGCATTTATTATTTCTGATTTTGTGCATTTGTTTGCCATATTTCTAGCCCTAGTACCTGGTCAGTCTTTGTGGATGTTCCATGTGCTGCTGAAAATAAGGTGTATTCCTTTTTGTCCTTATTTACTTTTCTGCATATATCTATTAACTCCAATTTTTTCAAGGATTTCTTTCGCCTCTCTTATCTCTTTCTTATTTATTTTTTGGTTTGATTTATCTAGATATGATAGGGGAAGGTTTAGTTCTCCTACCAGTAGTGTTTTATTATCTATTTCCTCCTTTAGCTCTGTCAGTTTCTCCTTTAGAAATTTAGATGCTATACTATTTTGTACATACCTGTTGAATACTTTTATTTCTTCACTATTTATACTGGCTTTTATCAGGGTGTAATTACCTTCTCTCTCTCTTTTAACCAGATCTATTTTTACTTTGTCTTTGTCAGAAATCATGATTGCAAGTCCTGGCTTCTTTTTCTCAGTTGAAGCCCAATAGATTTTGCTCCAACCTTTCATTTTTACTCTATGTATGTCTCATGTGTGTTTCTTCTAGACAACATATGTTCGGATTTTGGTTTCTAATCCCCTCTACTATTTGCTTCTGTTTTATGGGTGAGTTCATCCCATTCACCTTCAGAGTTATAATTATCAACTGTGTATTCCCAGACATTTTGTTTCCCTCTCCTTGTCATGCCCTTTCTTCTTTCACTATTTCCTTCTATACCAGGGTTTGTTTTTAATCAATTCCCCTAATCTCCTCCCTTATTGTACATTCCTTTCTCCCCCCTTCTATCGTATTCCCCTCTTTTTGTCCTTTAGGGTCTTTTTAAGTTACCCCTCCACCCTCTACCTCCCTAGTATTGATTCCCTCCCCACCAGTCCTTTTGTTACCTTTCTACTTCTCTATAGGAGGAGAATCAATTTTCTGCCCCAATGGATCTAATTTTTCTTTCCTCTTTAAGTTAATTTCAATGCACTTAAGTATTAAGTACTTCCTCTCTCCAACCTCTTTACCCTTACAGTGTATTGTTATTCTTCCCTTTTGGCCCCATGAGCTTCTTTATGAATAATAAATTTACACCATTTTGTCTGTTTTCCCATTTTTCTTAATATTATCTCCTTTTTTTCCCCTCTAGTTGGAGTTTCCCTGCCCTCTGAAGAAGTCTTGTCTGTCCAGTTGATGGGATTAAGCTTGGACTGGGTTTGTCTGTAGCACTTAAAGTGCTGTGAGGCTAAAACCTCTAGAGAAAAAAAAGGGGGGACAAGATGGAGTGTTTTGGCTAAGCTGTTAAGCAGTGGTATCCTGCTGCTCTGTACTACTGTTAGACCTGTTTTTCTTTCCTCTCAAAGTGCTTTGTTCTCTATCTCAATGTGGTAAAGCACAAAGGTCTGAAGTTTTACTCCATCTAAGCTGCCATCTTCTGAGAATTTTTGCTATGTTTTGCTGGCTTTCTCCTCTAGCCACCTCTCTGGTGTCTATGTTCAACTCCTTGAGCTCGGCACCAGCAAGGCCCTCTCTCTGAGCTGGTGTGTTTGCCCATCTGGAGATTTCAGGGGCCGCTAGAGACTCTGCACAGCCCAGGGGTGGGGTCCCGGGATTCTCCTTCTATACCCTCAGACCCAACAATTCAAGAATTTAAGTCATTTTTTTGGCATATCTCTTGAGCTGTCCAGCAGTTGGATCCCCCTGCTCTGTCCTGTAGTTAGATTTGGTCCTCTTTCTTCTCAAAGCTCTTTGTTTTCTATCTCGCTGCTGAAAGGATGTGGAGGTCTTAAGATTTGCTCCATCTAAGCCACCATCTTTCCAAAATTCCTAACCTGTTGTTTTTAATTAATTCATTCTAGCACAACGAATTATGCCTATTGTCCATATGGAAGTATAGCATTCTTGGAAATGGAGCAAAATATTATCTTTATTCTATATTCTATTCTATTCTATACTATATATTATGAAAAAATATTTTTAAAATCTTTATTTGACCAATCATCTCAATTTGTTGCTGAAGAAACTGAGGCCCAGTGATGTTAAAAGATTATTTCAAAGCCACATAGCCGGTGTGAAAAACTGAACTTCTGAAGACCATAACTATTTTAGCTATGGTACACTGACTCATTCTCTTTTTCTACTCTACTCTCTTTAATACTTTTGGGAAGAAAAAATAATCAGATTAAATGTATATGCATAGAAGATTTGCCAACTAAAGAGCTCTATATATAGAATACTGAACCTAGAATCAGGAAGACCTGAGTTTAAATCTGGCCTCATGTACTTACTAGTTATATGTCCTTTGGTAAATCATCTAACCTCTGCCTGCCTCAGTTACCTCATTTATAAAAATGGCATCCTATGACATCATCTAACTCCTAGTGATACCTAAAGATAAAAGGAGATATCATACTGTAAACTGCTTTGGAAATCTTAAAAGTGGTTAAAATGTCATTATTAGTACTTTTATATCTTTTCCTACTTTTTTAGTGTAAACACTTTGAAGCAAATATTATTTCTTATCTTTGTATTCTTTGAGCCTTGCAAGATGCTTTGAAAATAGAAGGTGCTTAATACATATTGGCTGAATTAACGTAGATGTGGATTAACTAATAGCTAGCTAAGTTAGCATATGTCAAAAGCCTATCAATAATGTCTTTGAGATAGTGGAAGCTAGTTGATATTGAATTTAGAGCCTGGCACAGAATGTGTAGGAACTAAAGGGTTGGTCTTATTTCTAATCAGAAATCAGGTATTTTGAGAGTTTGGAAAGATCTGGAAAGGGTTGAACAGGAGGATACACTTTAAGTTTAACCCATACTATTAATATTTTCTCCATCATTTTCTTAAGTACAGACAATCAACAAAATATCAAACCCTGCTTTGTAGCTTTTATCCAGTTCCAAGGTTTAAGTGCTTACACTCAATGTTTGACAGTAAAACCTCAGTCTAGCAAGCTTGAACTACCTGCTGCATTTTAATGCAGGTAGCAATGGAGTTGAGTCTTGAGAGTAGCTTCAGAGGCAGGGCATTCCAGGCATGGGCATAATCTCAGGAGGTGGTTATGATCTTTACTGATAGAGGGAGAGAGTATATTAATGGACTCAAGGTGTTTACAGGTAGCTCAATAGATAGAGTTCCAGACCTAGTGTCAGAAACATATTTGATTTTAAATACATCTTTAGACTTTTATAAGCCATATCACTCTGGGGAAGTTACTCAACTTCTATTTGCCTCAGTTTTCTCATCTGTAAAATGGGGATAATAATAGCATCTTCCTCTCAGGATTGTTTTGAGGAATAAATGAAATAATAATTTCAAAAAGCTTAACACAGTGCTCAACACATAATAAGCACTGAATAAATGATAATCTTCTTCTTATTATCATCCTTTGTAGTTCAATCAATCAACATGCATTTAATTAAGCAGCTATTATGTGCCAGGTAGGCACTGAAGAGGCCAAGACAAAAACATAAAGCCATACTTGTTCTCATGGAACTCATGTTTTATCAGGAGAAATGACATGTATATTTAAAAGTTCATACAGAATAATTATATAATCTAATATATCTTACTTAACTGAACGTTGTTGAAGGATAAAATGAAATAACATATGTAGACCATAAAACCTGAATTATTATATAAATACAAGTTAACATATTGTTATTACCTTATTATCAATAAAGATCTCAGATGAACATGATAATTTGTATGAACTGATGCAAGCTAAAATAAGCAGAATTAGGCAAGTTAAATATATAATGACTCTAAAAATATAAATGAAAGAAAATTTTAGCAAAGTTGCAGGACATAAAACAAATTCAAGTAAATAATTAGCATTTCTATATATTTCCAACAACACCCAGCAAAAGATAGAAAGAGAAATTCTATAGAGAATCACTATAGACAATATCAAATACTTAGAATTTTATCTAACCTGCAAAGACAAACCCAGAAACTATATGAAGAAAATTATAAAACACTTTTTTTTCAGACACATAAGGCAGATATAAACAATGGGAAACATTAATGGCTCATGGGCAGGCTGAGTCAATATATTAATAATGACAATGATTCCTGAGAGAATTTATTCATTCAGTGGCATACCAAAAAAATACCAAAGATTTATGCCATAGTGTTAAAATAATAACAATAAAATTTATCCAGAAGAACAAGAAGTTAAGAATATTAAAAGAATCAATGGGGAAAAATAAAGGAAGGCATACTAGGAATATGAGATAAGAAACTATATTATAAAATGATTACAAAACCATATCACAAAACTATATTACAATTATCTAGTACTGGTTAAGGTATAGAGGAGTTGATCATTAGAATAGATTGGTTATATAATATATAGAACTAAAAGACCACAATAACTTAGTGTTGTTTTTTTTTAATTCTAATATCCAAATTTTTGGAGCAAAAAAACTCAATAATTAAAACTGGGAAAGCATTCTGTCAGAAACAAAGCATAGACCAACTTATACGTAAAAATAATATAACACCATATATCAAGATAAAAGCAAAATGGGTGCAGGATTTAGACATAAATGGTAATAACATAAGCAAATTAGAGCAGCATGAAAAAAATTACCTGTCAGATATATGGGACAAGTTTATGATTAAACAAGTGAGAGATGAGTTAAGACAAGAGGTAATATGAATAATTTTGATTAAGAAATTAAAAAGGTTTTTCTTGCATAAGCAAAAACACTGCAGCCAAATTAAAAAAAGAAAGTAGTAAATTGAAGGGGGGACTTGTAGCAAGATTTTTTTTATGATACAGACCTTATTTCTCACATATATAAAGAACTAAGTCAAATTTATAAAAAAATTAAGATTAATATTGATAAATGATTAAAGAATATATGAAAATGGTCTCTTTTTAAGTCAAAGATATAAATATGCATATTAAAATCCTCTAAATCACTAAAATAGAAAAAATGCAAATTAAAACAATTCTGAGGCACCACCTCAGACTTATCAGATTGGTTAACATGTCATAAAAGAAAAACATCAAATGCTGTAGGGACTGTGGGGGAAGAAAAGGACAAAAATTAATTCACTGTTGGAGTTGTGAACTGATCCAATCATTCAGGAGAAAAATTAGAAATTATTCCCAAAGATCTATAAAACTGTGTATACCCTCAGACTCAGAAATCCTGCTACTAGTTCCATCTCTTAAAGGAATCAAAGAAAAAAGGAAAATTACTCATATGTACAAAATTTTTATAATAGCTCTTTCTGCAATGGCAAAGAATTAGTAACCGGGGGCATTTCTGTCAATGAAGGAATGGATGAACAAATTATGGCATATGATTTTGACAGGATACTATTGTGCTGTAAGAAATAATGAAGATGATCTCAGAAAAACCTTGGAAAACATATAAACTGATGCCAAGTATAGAAAACAGAACCAATACACTGTATATAGGACCAGCAATACTGTAATGATAAGTTATGAAAGACTTAGTTGCTCTAATTAATGCAATGTTGCACAATAATTTCAAAAGGACTTATAATGAATAATGTTATCCACATCCAAAGAGAGAACTGATGAACTCTGAGTTCTGATTAAAGCACATTGCTTTCACTTTATTTTTTTTCTTGTTTTTGTTTCCAGCATGGCTAATGTGAATATGATTGCAGGACTTTAAATGCATAATGGATATTTTATTGCCTGTTTGCTCAGTAGCTGGGAGGGAGAGACTGAGGGAAGGAGTGAATCCAAAACTCAAAATTTATAAAAATTAAAGTTAAAATAGGGGAAAACCATGAAAATGAAACAAATTTCTGTGCAATTATAATGACTAATCTTGGCCCTGGTAAAGAAACTAGCTAATACACCTGCCTTCTCTTATTGGAGAGTTGATTGACTGTGGGTTATGAAATATATATACTGTCTAAATTGCCATTAACTTTTTTTTTTTGCTTATAGCAAAGACTTTTTGGGTGAGCCATGAATAAGAAAACAAAGCAGTAAATGTAAGCAGCATAGGACCCTAATCGTAGAAAGACTCATTTGTGGTGAGGGTCCGTGCTTTATCTTCTCTACGGAAAGCTGAAAAGACATCTTTAACCTCTTCTCTCCCCCTTTCCCCTTCTCCTTGGGAGATCTTCCTTCCAACTAGGAGGTGAAGCCAGAAGTTAGGGCAAGAATTCACAGAGAAAGGAGTGACAAGTCTTGAATTATAATGCATGTACTTCCTTAAATATTACTAATCTAGGGTATATGATAAAGTTTAATATAACTTCTGATTGCTTTGTTATTTGGGGGGACAAGGGAGCCCCCTAAGCCATATATCTAAGATTTGAATCATTTCCTACCAAATACCAATTCCACAATGAACACACAAAGTACATAGCCAAGAAAACCCATTTATCCACAACAAAGCAAAACAAAAATAAAGCAAGATACCCAAAGAGAACACATGCTCCATAATACAGAGTGAAGGAGATGTCCCCCTGAGAGAATCATCTCCAGATCACGAAGAGAGTTCTCACCTTAATTTAATGCTAAGGGAAATCTTTGCAAACTCTAATGAAGAAAACTAGAGATAGGGACATGACAGAGACTGTCAGATTGTCCCATGTTTTCCCAGTCTTTTCCTTTAGCACCCTGCAGTTGAGTTGCTTCTACTTCCTTCCAGAAGCTGAGAACTAGCTGCATCTGAAGTGATTCCAAGCTCAAAGAAGATTCTATCCTGTGAAGGCCTTTTCCCCTTAAGGGAAGTGACTACATTAGACAGATCTTGGGATGTGATAAATTTAACACACCATACACCATTCAAACCTCAAGATGTCAAAGAATTTAAAAAAGATGTTCTAAATTATAACGACGAAACCAATAGCTGTAATGAAAAGGATGGAAGACATATTTTTCCAATACAATCTTTCCTATGAGGATGTGGAAAAATTACTCAAGATCTTCCTGACAGAGAGAGAAAGAAACAAAATCATCTCTCATGTAAATAAGATCCAAGGATGAAATGTAGCACACTGGCCACATGAGGATCCACATTGGGATCATAACAATTCAGAGGAATATTTGCAGTTAAATTAAAGATAGGGCTGCAATATTAAAAGCCATGAAAGAATGTGAAGAATGTCCAGACAACTGGACCAAATTTGATTACCTAACACAAAATGATGACCAAACTCCCTCTCAGTTTATGGAGAGGCTTATTGAATTGGGAGATAGATATTTGGACTTACATACGTTGAGACATAGGATTCCTTGAATCACAATCCTCGTGAAATTTATGACACATGCTGATCCAGGAGCCTAAGAGAGCAACTGGATGTACAAAATTTTGAACTTTGGGGGGATTTAAAATTCACTTGTCTGTTTTAAAATTCATTTGTCTTGTTTTAAAATTCATTTGTTTTGTTAATTCAACAGTTTTGTTTAAATGAATTTGTTTTATATATGTATCTATTTTGTTGTTAGAAAAGGGGACTGCCACCTGAATATTTTTGTAAAAGAAGTGCCATTTGATTTTTTTATATTGTAAAAATTGTTACCTTTCTCCCCTTGTATTGATGTATATACCCTTTATTTATTGTGATTGTAAATTTATTTATGTTTGTTATGATCCATTGGGGAGATTGGTCTCCCAAAAGATCACAGGGGGAAATGTGTCATTTGAAATTGTTATAAGCCCTGGAAGACTACAACTCCCAGGACTCTCTCTGCTACAACTTCCCTTTGTGGGAGGTGTCAGGGAAAGTATAAAAGAAAGAGTTTGGCACCTTTTCTCTCTGTTGACCCTGGAAGCTCTGCTCTCTACCCTAAGCTCTAGCTAGCTCTCTTGACCCTGGAAGCTCTGCCTTCTACCCTGAAGCTCTCTCTACCCTGAGCTCTTATTAGCTCTCTACCCTGGAGTGTGTGCTAGCTCTCTGTAGCCTGGAAGCTGAGCCATGCAGAACTCTCTCTTAGTGCCTTTTTCCCTTTCTTCCTACCTTCTAGTTTTCCCTAGACCTTCCCTTTCCTAATCTAAATAAAGCCCAGCTATTCTAAACCCTAAAGTTGCTCTCTGATAATTTATTTAAGCCCCTGAAGGGCTCTGGTCAATTTCCCCCTGCTGGCTGGGAAAAGCTACCTTCCTTTCCCTTTCTCTACCTTCCTCTCTCCTTTCTCCAATTCCTCTCTACCTTCCTCCCTTCACTTTCACTTCACAGTAGCAAGGAAGACTGAAGACTCCTACATCTCCAGTCCCTCACACAATTCAGTGTAGTCATCTCACAATACTGAGAGTCTCATACTAATGGACTATGCAAGTTGGGCCTTGCATAAAAAAAAGAAAGCTCCCCAAAATGGAAGGAGTAGTAAATTTGGAGTCAATGATCTAAGTTCAAATTGCTGGTCTAAAATGAATGCAGAAGCCAGATTATAAAATTGTTATGGAAGAATAAGTCAATGAAAATATCTGATGATGCTTTCTGTGAAATGTACAGCAAAGTGAAAAAGATTTGACTTGTCTTAAATATAAATTCATTATTTGAAAATTGAAAGAAAGCAAATTATACTTGTAAAAAAGAAAATATGGAGTGATTTTAGTGCCCATAGAATTAAACTTGATGGAGGGTTAAGGATGAGTAAGGTAGATCTGACTATCCCTTGGGTCTTAAGATATAAAAAACACTCAGTTACTTAAGGGAAAATTGGAGGACAGATCTCTAATGCCCACCTCCATTGTTTTCTTGGTAAGTAATGTCTGATAGGCTGCTATATTCCAAGTATAGTTTCTCAAACTCCAAACAGCAAACATTAACCCCGAGGCTATTTCCTCATACTCTTTAATAGCTCCATAGAATAGTAGGTACCTGTTTTTCCCTACAGAAACTTTACAGTATCTGTTCTTAGCTCCTGACATAATGGATTTTTCAATGAAAATTTGAAATGCCACTTTGACTATACCTTTCAGGATTCTTCAAAGGAGTAATAAAAAACATTTTAAGTTACATATTAAAAATATGTTATAATTTCACTGATCTTACCATCATTCCCATAACAGGATATTTATCAGACCAGACTTATTCAGATTAAGACTTTCATGAGAAGCAAAAGGCAATAAGATGTTTACTATCTTAACACAAAGATTCAATTATTTCAGTTTACATGAACAAAAAGTCCTAGATAAGCCATGTTTGAAAATCTGCTTTTTTTTTTACAAAAAATGGAATTTAAAGGCAAAAAAGAAAGACTTCTCTTCACCTATATGTGATGTGACATTCATCTCAATTCTTATCAATACAAATTCGCACCTTTCTGTGATGAATGAAATGAGTATTTTTAAAAATGCATTGGCAAATACAAATTTTACCTACACAATTAAAAAAAAGACAATTTAAGTCCCTAAAATTTAAGTGAGAAACTTAAATGAAACTCAAAGAGGCTACAACATACACACCTCGCATCCATGAAAACTATAATGCCACTCAAAAGGTAAGCTTTTCATTTAAAATACCTATTGATTTCATTAACAGAGCTCAATTACCTTTTCCTATAGGGAATTTGAAATGAAAGTATACTGGACTTTAGTGTCTTTTGTCTTTCTGAGGTTGTTATTTTTCATTAGGAAACCTGGCATTTCCTTAACACTAACCATCAGTTCTCAGAAGGAAAAATTCTTGGACCAAAGGACTTCAACCGAACCTTCAGGGCACAGTTTGTATTAGCCAGAAAGTTTGTTTATAGAAATGCTTAGCACTATTTACCCAAGAATTTCCCTAGACCTTAGCATACTTTCAGTGTTTTATTTATAACTGTTGCCTGCTTAAATTATTCCCATGTTCCAGGAAAAGCACTAAACTAATAACAGCTTTCTCCATTCGGTATACCACTGAGTCCCTTTCTTCCAGTAGTTTAATTTAATGCAGTCATTCACTAAGTCTTAATGGGAACTTTGGGGACAGGTTTTCACACTTTCTTAAAGGCCAGAGATGAGGGTCTTTGGAATATGAACTGGAAGCAAGGTCGCAATTGCCACCCGTACTCTAGGTCTCCTGTAGTTCAGCCTGTCCTTTCCCCTAGCCATTAAACACAAAACAAATATGTCTCGCTACCAAACCTCCTGAAATATGAAGATTTAATATGTCAATCAGGCAATAGCCAGTGGTTCCTGCTTCTTTATTAATTAATATATCTAAGGAAAGTCAGCATTAACCATAGCATCATCTTACCACAGGAGGGTGCACTCTCCTTAAAAATGAGCTTTGTTAGGAAAACAGCATTCACCTAGCCAAGGATATTCGGAGTTGGAGTTGAGCCTGTGAAACAAAGAGATTTTGTTTGTTTCATTCCACACAAAAGTTTCTCAGGGAACTTCAGAAAACTAAATAATGTAAATTTTTTTAAATAAAGAAAAATTATTTAGGCTTAAATTATTGCAAATTCTACTTCCCTTTAAATTGTTTGGAGTAAAATAATGGAGCTAGACTCAATGATGCCTAAGGTCTCTTTCAACTGCAAATGTCATGTGTGACCCTTTCTTGAAAAAGAAAAGCAAACTAGCAGGTGAATGGAGTAACAATTAAAAAGAAGAGTCTTGTTGAGACCATGGAATCATTTATAGAACATAATGACGTTTCAAAGCATTGTCTTGAAAGCCTTTGACTCTTGCATTGGTCAATCCTAAAGTTGTTTTGTTTTTTTGTTTGTTTGCTTTTGAAAATCACATTGTCATTTTCTTGAAAGAAAAGAATTACAAAATACAATAACTTAAATATGATTTAAAGCTTTCTCAGCACATGAGAAATTTTCTTCAATAGCTACTGAACTAAATTTTCCAAATATCTTAGTGTTTGGCATGATCCAGTGACTCTGAACCCAAATATGATGATGAATTAAGAGGAAAAAAGGGAAATGAGATTAAGAAATAAGTGGTTACTAGAGAAAATTCCACATTGGAAACAAGCTATACCTTATTCCTATCTATTCTGCATTTCTCCACAGCCCTACATTTGAGCTATTATTTCAGTGGTTTGGAGACTGTCATATCCTTTAACTTAGAGAATTGCCAGATACTAATAGGATGGGTCTTTATTTCATGGAGTTACTTAGGGTCATTAAAAGCACTTGACAGTTTCCCAAATACAAGCTATCCTAACTTCTTTCTTTAGGATCCAGGTCCTCTGCTCTCTCTCTCTCTCTCTCTATGTATTGTCCATGCAACTGAAAAATAGCCTAAACCAGTGGTGTCATGATTAAATAGAATCAGATCTCTGCAAGCCACACATCTACTTAGAAAACCACAACTCAAAATTATTTATGTTATATCATATTTTATTCATTTTGTTAAACATTTCCCAAATATATTTTATTCTCTTTCAGGGTCGCTGGGGAATTTGGGGGGTTATCTGTAGAGTGGGCCTTCTATTTGATACTTCTGATAGAGACAAAAAGTATTTTTCATTTGCTTTCTTTTTTAAATGTGGATAGGTTAAATGCTCTTGAGTTATTATGGGTTTCATTTAAGAGATTCTATAAAATTTTGGAATTTGATACAATAAATTCATCACCTTCTAATAGTAGCATCTGATACAATCTTATCATCTGTAATAAGGGTTCTTAATTTAGTCTTCATGAGCCATTTGATAACTATACTTTAATTAGTTGCTTTTATAATGTTATGGATTTTTATTATGCATTTTAAAAAGAACATTATTCTGAGAAAAGATCCATAGTTTCCAAAAGACTACCAAAGATATCCAAGACACAAAAACATAATATATTCTACCACCATATACTAGCAAGAGTCCAAATGCAGATTGAATTTTTCTGTAGTGTAAGCAATATGGGTCTTGTTTCACAAGATGATGAACAGGGAAATGTGTATTATACTGTGATATATGTTCCATTTTACCATATTACCTACCCTCTTGGGGAAAAGGGATGAGTAGAGAGCCAGGGAGAGGGGTGTTCACCCCTAGAATGCAAATTAAATATACAAAAGGGAGAAGTTGCAGATATTACTAACAAATGGTAAAAAATGTAAAACATCAAAAGGAATTGGTTTAAATTTAAAAATTGCTAATGTTATTGTGAAGTGCATTGAATATTAACAAGCATTAAAACACAAGTTGTAAATGGGTGATTATGTGCCAACTATACTGTAAAAATATAGTGCAAAATACCTACAACAAATGTTATATCAGAATATTATTGGTGAAATTTAATCAATTATGTAAAAATATTTGAGGTACCTATTTGAAAGTTCTGAAGTTTTAAATCAATATCCATTGAGAATAATTTAATATCAAGGTTAAAACATGCAAATTCTACAGGTACAAAAATAATGGATTTTTGACAAAATTGTTATATATTGAATATTGCCAAAACTTGTACATTATTCAATAAAAACTGAAAATATATGTTTAATGTAAACTATGTGTAGAAGCAGTTTGTTAGAAATTGATCATGTTTACTTACAATGATATATGATTTGTATTGTAAACCAAAGGTTTAAGGTAAATTTGTTATGACAATGTGCAAAAAAGTATTATGTTATATATTAAAATAATGTTAATGTAAACTTAACTCCCAACAAAATTATTAACCCTTTTTCTGTATAAATTGGGAGGAAATGCCAGATAGTTTAAACATTGTTAGTGAGTATTGAAACTTGGAAAAAAACTGGAAATTATTAAAGAAAAATTGATTATCATGACTTGTAAAATCAAGACTTTTCATTGTATAATGTAAATCTTGGAAACTTTTCAGCTCCAAGATGCAATCGGTGAGATTTATTGTTTAAGGCAAAAGGCTTTGGAATTGTAACTAATATTAATTTTGAGATTTGAATTCAGGTATAGTTGTCTGATAAATCATAGGAGTGTATCCACCTTTCAAAAGGAAAGACATGACTAAATAACCCTGACTCTTACCTGAAGAGCCAAACAGTGTTATAATCCTTTCCCTGTTTTTTTTCTTTCAAAGCAAATTGTTATAATCAAAGCAATGTGAAATAATAATTGAAGCCCTAGAAATTTGAATGTGTATAGCAAACAAATATGTTCCACTACTTACTTAAGAGTCTGTACCCCATCCCAAGTTTTTGTTTCAATTGGAGTTAAAATGAATCTCTTGTAAGTTAATTCATTTGTGTAATCACTGAACATGAATTGGAATAACCCATTTACAAATACAAACAAACAAAAATCCCCATAAATATATATGGGGGTCCAGGTTTTGTTTGGAGTTACACAGGAAATTAACACCCACAACGGAGAACCTTTCAAGAACAGCCGAATATGAAACAACTCAGATGACTATTCCTAGACTCCAGTAGCCAAAGCCTAAGATTTGGAGACAAGCCAGAAGAACTGTTCATAAGACAGAATAATCCCTGGAGGTGTCAACCTCCCTAAGAATGATCAATCTTAACTATTAAATCCAGCCCAATTATTACTATTGTTGTGGTTCAGCTACCTTGAATAATTTAACTTATAATTAGGTACACCCTTATATTCTAATATTAAGTATAAGTATTTCTGTATCAAATGTAAGTTTTCATAATGTATTTTGCCCTTCTAATAGGTCAATCTAACCTTATTCTTATTCCACTAGAAGATAACAAAGAATAATAGATCAAGACTTAGTACAAATATCTTACACCAAACACATTGCAGAATGGGTTAGGAAGAAAATATATATACCAAACCCTATTTATATTACCCCATAACAGAACATAATGCTTATCAGCATAATAGCATAGACATTTAGAAATAAAACTAAATTAACTTATAAGTAAAGGAGAAGTCAATATTTACTTGGCTTATGGAACCAAGAATTGGATGCTAACAGAATCAAGCCTAATAAGAGTACCTCTCTCAGCTGTGTTAAGTGATGCTTGTCATAAAGGCAAAAGGACCTCCAGTCTCAATGAAAGCCTTAGCAAGCCTAACAATCCAACCAAGGCTATGCAAAAAAGCTCAGAAGAAATGCCTTGTCCTGGAGGCAATCTTAGTAACTCTAGGATTTGACCACCTGACTCGAGGCCAAGAAAGATCCCTGAGTAAAAGTCATCTTAGCTCCTATGCTAAAGCCGTGTAGATATGTCTGCCTAGGACAAAACACTAAGGCCAGTCCCCACAGCATGTTCTGAGACACACTCTGAAAAGGGGTCCAAGTAAAAAATGAAATTTCAAAAGCTCCATTTCCAAGCAAATTGAATTTTTAGCAAAATAGAATTTTGATTTTTTTTAGCCATACACAATCCATACAAACCATGCACTCATTTACCTTGCTTCCATTTGTTTAATTTAAGTAAAAAAAGGAGTAGATGTAGCCCCCATTAATTAGAGCAGTCCCCAATAAAATCAGAACCATCAGCTAGAAATCACAAAGCACGTAGTTTGCTCCCCAGCATGAGAAAAGCAAACTCTTCCCCTCCCCAAATACTAGATGTCCAGCCAAGAAAATAATAAGCAAGACTTCTGTAAGAAGAACATACAATATTAGATCATCCATTGATATACTAATGTCATTTATTATACTATAGAAAACACTGCTTAGAGCCACTAAGGCAATCTGCATCCATCTTTTCCATCTTGTAAATCACTGATAATCATTGTTTCTGCAAAAGACTTACCTAATTCTTTAGCCTACATAATTTTCCCTATAAATTGTGCACCCCAAATCAATAAACTTTCTCACCACCCAGCAAGAGATTGTCTGTGAGTCTGATATGTATGTCTGGGGGTTTAATTCTTCTGCAATCCCAGCCAATTTCTCTCCCCCTGGTCTGAGGACCCACAAGCTATTTGTAGACCTGGCCTCGACAAAACATGCAACTGGCCTCCTAATAGAATGTGTCAAACTCGATGCTGACTGAGACCTAATTTGGAAACCTGCCTTAAATGAGAACTGGATTTCCTTGACTATGGTTTTTGGTATATAAATATATATATATATATATATATATATATATATATATATATATATGTATGTATTTATGTATGTATGTATATTTTTTGTTTGTTTTCTTTCTTTTTCCAGCNATAAATATATATATATATATATATATATATATATATATATATATATATATGTATGTATTTATGTATGTATGTATATTTTTTGTTTGTTTTCTTTCTTTTTCCAGCCAGCACATAGGATAGAGTAAAATGGACCTTTTTTAATTGAAAAAAAAATTAAATTAAAAAAAGAACAACCTTTAACTGATATAAATAATCAGAGGATCATTAAAATGTGAACAAACTAAATTGATACTGAAATTAAAAGTAAAAACATTGAAAAAATCTGTTATTACATCTTTCATTGAATTTTGTTCTACTGAGACATAAGTAGGAAATACACATACAACACATATAAAGTTAAAGAACAGTTTTCAGGGTAATATTTTACTCTATCAAATCCATTTTTTTTTTTTGCTATATTCAAGTAACACTTTTCCCAATGAGATTTTCTATTCTCTGTATCTTTCAGTCAACTGAGTGACTAAGAATTTATGTATTATCTTTTATAGTAGAATTCCTTCCCTTCTCATTTTTCATTGAAAATAACTTCTATACTTATTTGTATTATTCTGATTAGAAAGTGTGTACAAAACAGATATATGAGTCAATAATTTTTAATATTTTTCCATAACTACTTTTGGTAATATGCCCATTATTTTGCAAGAAATCATTAAACTGCTCATACACTTTGACCTAGAGATTTTACTCGTGGGCATATAAATGAAGAAGGTCAAAGGCAGAAAGCAAACTCCACAAATATAAACATATTCATTGCCGCACTATTTTTGGCAGCAAAAATAAATGTGGAAATAAAGTTGATGAACTTTGATTTGAGAACAACTGAACAAATCCAGTATACAAATGTAATCAAATATTGTGATTCTTAAAAAAGTGATCAATAGGAGGAAATAAGAAAAATATGAGAATATTTAAATGGAAATAAGAAAAATATGAGAATAAATAGAAATAAGAAAAATATGAGAATATTTAAATGAACACAAGTAAGAAATAGTGTATGATAACAATAACAATGTATATTATGAACATTAAAATTAAGTCAAATGCATAGTAACTTAAATAAGCTGTCCTGAAACCAGAAAAGGAAAGAAACTTCCTTTTTTTATATAAAGATGTTATGGGCATTGAATTTTTATATACTGTTAAAGGCAGTCACCATGCCTATTTAAAGGTGGGGACTCTCTCCATAAGCGACTTTGTTACAAAACAGAAGTCATCAAAATGGAATCTTTTATTAATTAATTTTGGAAATAGATAGCACTTAGAGTATATGACTTGGAATCAGGAAGACCTCTGTGAAAACCCCACTTCAGAAGCTTTCTAGCTGTGTGATACTGGATGATTTATTTAATTTTCAACAGCCTCACATTCCTCAGCTATCAAATGGAGAAAATTAAGGCAACTATCTCACAATATTGTGAGGATTAGATGAAATCATATTTGTAAAACTTTTTGCAAACCTTAAAGCAATACATAAATAGTGTCACATACATGCAATCTCTGATCCAGAAGAAGGTTGAAGCTAATGGATCACTTGATTGTTTTAAGTCACAGCAAGAGTAAAGCCAACAGGGCATTGGCTCTGAATTTGACACCAATATAAGTGTCATTCCTGTCCACTTTCTCATTCCATCAACCCCAAATTTTCCCTGGACAATGCAGGCCCAGTAGGCTGTCAAAAAGAAAAAAGGGCAGGTAAGCTCATGTGAGAAAGAACAGAACAAATTATATGTACCAGTCAATATTAGAATAAGTCCTGTGAATGACCACTGTACTTTTAGACTGGCTAATATAGAGATCAAACCTGATTAAGAACAACAAGAACAACACTGATAAGGCCTGTGATTTTCCCTAAGTGGTTAATATCTTCTACTTTTTTATATATTCCGAGAATCAATCTCTCAACATCTTTAAGTCTCTCAACACCCTCAAAACTGTCTTGGATTAAACACATACCCTCTTTTAATATATTTGGTCTTGTTTGTGGCTCTTTTTATATTTTTCAGTGGATATTCCTTCTAGCAATATATCAGGGACTTTGATGTTAGAATCTGAATGTGGTACCTCTACTGTTATTTTTAAAGGAAAATAGTTTAATCTTGAAATTTTGGCCTTCTATATTTCATGTATTATTTTATTTCTGGTTTAATCCTATATCCTTCAGGCATAATCTGGTTTAACTGACACTCTTGTCCAATTTGTTTTATCCTCTATGGCTTCTTTCTTTTTTATGAAGTGATAATGACCCAAATTTAAGCTGGTAATATTCTTGGCTATAAAATCTCTCCACTTGGCAAGGAGATCAAAATAATGCTGGTTAAGGTGGTTTCTAGATTCTTTTTGGTCTCAGTCTTTTGGTGTTTTAAGCCATAGCACTGGTAAGGTTTTGTTTATAACAAACAAATTCCCTAAGGAACTAGTAATCATTTCCATGCATTCTTTAATCTATTTCAGATATTTTAGTGTCAACACCTCCTTCAAATTACCTGGGTTAAATTTGCTTAAATTTTACTTTAGTCAAAAAAAATTTTAAGTTTAGTTTTTTATCTATGCTCTAACAAAAATAACATTTATTTTCAACCATGTGATTTAGTGATTGCGAAGTACAGACACTTCCAAATCTTTTACCATATATATATATATGTCTGTGTGTGTGTGTTTATATATTATATACATATTTATATATATACATATATATATTAAAAGGAAAATATTAAAAAGGCATGAGGCTTCTGAAGGGTCTACAAAATTTGGACCACTCGTTTCTTACTCTTCATTCTTTTAGGGTTTTTGTTATTGTTGTTGATTTTAGATTTTTATTCTCTTTACCTTTGCCCAACCTTTCACTGAAGTCACTTAGTATCAAAGTTTAGGCTACTTTTATTTGGAAAGACATACTGAGTTTATGTACAATTTCTTTTACTTCTTATAAAGTCCAACAGTTGTTACCTACACTTATTTAATGTTGGTCTTTTTGCCAAAGTTTATGGAGAGGATTGCCATATTAGGTAACTAAATGTCCCATTAAATGAAGCTGCATATTGCCTTTGGGCACATAATAAAACCTGTTATGCCAACTCTCACTTAGTTCTGAGGAGGAAAACTGTGCAGTCATCCTTCCATTTAGAGGAGAATTCAATCTTCCAGTTTCCTTTCTTCAAAGGAAAAACATTTTTTAAAAATTTTTAGAAAGAATACTGAGAATGATACATTCATTTCTTTTAAACTATGTCTACTCGTTGGTAATTAGATGTAGATTTCACATTTAGACTTTGGATCAGTCAGTTGATAAGGATTTATATAGCATTGACTAGTTATAAGGCAATGTACTAAGTGATGCAGATGCAAAGCAACATAAAAATATAGTATTTATTCTCAAGAAGCTCACATTCTAATGAGTGACATGTAAACAACTATAACTGAATTATGTGTGTATATGTGAATATATGTGCATATATACATGCATTTATATACTTATAGCATATACATGTATAATATTGATATATGTATTTAAATATGCATACACACATTATATATATATATATATATATATATAATGTGTGTGTATGTGTGTGTGTGTGTAGGACTTTTATTTGCCCTACTTGAAACTATGTGAGGTGAAACTATGTGAAAATTATGTGAGGTTGATGATTAGAAATATAATTTGAAAAATATTAATGTACAACCTTATAGTTTCTTGACTTCTGATTGCAGTCTTTTTTATAAAACTACTCTAGGCAATGGATTAGTTGGCCACAAAACTCTAAGATTTGTATTCCTTCCCAATGTAGGGAGAAAGGAAAATAACCTGAGGTTTGCCATCCAAAGTGTAGGGTATATTCAAGGTTTTCACTTGGTTTGTTATATAGAAGACTTAAGGAAGAAAAGAGAAAGAATTTGAGAGGTGACCATTTTCCTGGGGTAATAGAGAAGAAGTAGTAGGCCCAGGAAGCCTCTGTTGTTTGGATTTGCTATTCTCTTTTATAAAAACCATGAGATTTCCAATTGATAGATAGTTGTAGTATATGAATATGAGCCATTCTCAGATGAAGAAATTAAAACTATCTTTGGTCTTATGATAGAACACTTCAAATCTCTATTAATTTGAGAAATGCAAATTAAAACAACTTTGAAGAACCACATCACATATATCAAGCTGGCTAATATAACAATTAAAGGAAATGATAAATATTGGAGGGAATGTTGAAAATTGAGATACTAGCACAATGTTGATGGATGTGTGATGTGACAACCATTGTGGAGAATAATTTGGAGCCATGTCCAAAAGGCAATCAAATTGTATAAAATCTTTAACCCTGCAATACCACCATTGGGCCTGTATCCCAAAGTGATCAAAGACAGGAGAAAAGCACTTACTAGTACAAAAATACTTATAGTTATAAGTTATCTTACAACAATTTCATTTGTTTTAGTTCATTTTAATTCAAATTCTTCCTTTATTATTCAAAATCATCTTAAAATACTAGGGAAGCTTGGTGGCCTTCTAATTTGAGTGCCTAGCCTGGAGTCAGTAAGACTTGTGTTCAAGACATTAGCTGTGTGATCCTGGACAGGTCACTTAATCTAATTCTATTTTCCTCATCCATAAAATGATCTAGATTAGGATAAGATAAATCACTCTAGGATTTTTGTCAAGAAAACCCCCAATGAAATCACAATGAATCTAGATAAGACTGAAACTGACTGAATGACCAAACAACAATGACAAATTAAAATACTATTTTATTCATGAGGACCTAATTGGATGAAATCTAGGCACTGTGTGTTCCAAACAACACATAATAGGAAAAAAATATATTAATTAGTTAGAAGAGTGCTAAGGAAGAATAAATATCAAGATGAAGGACTTGAGATCATGATATATGAAATTAATTGAAGTAACTGTAGATGTGAAGTATGGAAAAGTGTAGTCTTACTGGAGGAATGAAGTTGGGAGTGGTAGTATATAAGACACATGTAGTTTTGAAAGGCTACTGTAAAGGGTAAAAATTAAACTTGTCAAGAAGCATTTATTTAATGCTTATTTATCAAAAATGCCTTCCGTCTAACAGCTATGAACCTTATATGGAGAGGATCACATAATATAGCCAACCCTAATAGATCACTGCTGGTGATGAGAGAGAATGATGAAGGAGAGAGAAGAAGAAATACAGATGAGAGAATGGTGAGAGAAAAGAAGATGGAGAAGAGAAGAATGAAAGAGGAGGGAGAGGAGGGAGCTGGAGGAGGAAAGAGATTCTGAAACAAGAGAAACCAAATGTCTATGTGGTGAAGGACAAACTCAAATTCTTATTCACCAAACATCTGAGGAAGAAAAGAAAAATGTGGACTGTTGGAGTCCATGGAATTGCTGACAAAAAAAGAAGACTCTATGTAAGTCTTGCCTAAATTCTTTCCACTACTTCCAGGATGGTCAGGTCTATGTAAGAACACTTAAGAACAGTTATCATCTCCCATGCAACTAGCATCACTATATAGCTGTTTCAATATTTCCTTCTAAATATTTGAAGAAAAAAACTGAATCACAATTCTGCTTTCTAAACTCAAACAGATCATAAGTCTATTTTCTCAGCTCAGACTTATAGAGGTCTAAAAGTATGAAAAAATCATAGAAAAAATAAATAATTTTATTGAAGAGAATGACAATGATGAGACTTCTTACCAAAATCTATGGGACACAGCCAAAGCAGTACTCAGGAAGAATTTTATATCCTTGAGTGCATATATTAACAAATAAGGGAGGGCAAAGGTCAATGAATTGGGCATACAAATTAAAAACATAGAAAGCAGACAAATTAAAAATCCCCAAATGAAAACCAAATTAGAAATCCTAAAAATTAAAGGAGAAATTAATAAAATCAAAAGTAAAATAACTATTAAATTAATAAATAAGACTAGAAACTGGCTGTGTGAAAAAACAAATAAAATAGACAAAGTACTGGTCAATCTAATAAAAAAAAGAAAGAGGAAAACCAAATTAACAGTATCAAAGATGAAAACAGAGACCTCACCTCTAAGAAAGAGGAAATTAGGGCAATCATTAAAAAATATTTTGCTCAATTATATGACAATAAATATAGCAATCTGTAGCATATCTAGGTAATATGAATGAATATTTACAAAAATATAAATTGCCTAGACTAACAGAAAAAGAAATAGAATACTTAAATCATTCCATATCAGAAAAAGAAATTGAACAAGGCATCAAAGAACTCCCTAAGAAAAAGTCCCCAGGACCAGATGGATTCACAAGTGAATTCTATCAAACATTCAAAGAACAACTATCCCAATATTATACAAACTATTGGACATAATAAGCAAAGAAGGAGTTCTACCAAATTCCTTTTATGACATAAATATGGTAATGTTTCCAAAGCCAGGCAGACCAAAAACAGAGAAAGAAAACTACAGACCAATGTCCTTAAAGAACATAGATGCAAAAATCTTAAACAGAATACTAACAAAAAGACTGCAGCAAGTGATCAAAAGGGTTATTCATTATGAGCAGGTGGGATTTATACCAGGATTTTAATCATGGTTCAATATTAGGAAAATCATCCACATAATTGACCATATCAACAAGTAAACCAACAAAAATCACATGATTATCTCAATAGATGCAGAAAATGCCTACTGAAAACTTTAGAAAGTATAGGAATAGAAAGGACCTTTCCTAAAAATAATAATCAGGATATAGTAAAATCATCAGCAAGAATTATTTTCAATGAGGATAAATTAGATGCCTTCCCAATAAGTTCAGGAGTGAAACAAGGACACCCATTATCACCTCTATTATTTAACATTGTACTAGAAACACTAGCATTACCAATTAGAGAAGTAAAAGACATTGAAGATATTAAAATGGGCAATGAGGAGACTAAGTTATCACTCTTTGCAGATGATATGATGGTCTACTTAAATAATGCCAGAGAATCAACTAAAAAGCTAGTAGAAATAATCAACAACTTTAGTAAAGTTGCAGGATTCAAAATAAACCCACATAAATCATCAACATTTCTATATATTTCCAATACCCTCAAACGGCAAGAGTTAGAAAGAATAATGCCATTTAAAATCACCCTACACAAAATAAAATACTTAGAAATCTATGTGCCAAGACATACATAGTTATTATAGGAACACAATTACAAAACAGTTTCTACACAATTAAAACTAGTTCTAAACAATTAGAAAAACATTAATTGCTCATGGGTATGAGAGCTAACATAATAAAAATGATCATCTTGCCCAAATTAATTTACTTATTTAGTGCCATGCCTATAAAACTACCAAAAAACTTCTTTACCGAATTAGAAAAAACTATAACAAATTCACTTGGAAGAACAAAAGATCAAGAATATCAAGGGAAATAATGAAAAAAAAAGTGAAGGAAGTTGGTCCACCAGTACCAAATATTAAACTGTACTATAAAGTAGTGGTTGTGGTCATCAAAACAATATGATACTGGCTAAGAGATAGAAGGGAGGATCAGTGGAATTGACTTGGGGTAAGTAATCTCAGCAAGACAGTCTATGATAAACCCAAGGATCCCAACTTTGGGGACAAAATCCACTATTTGACAAAAACTGGGAAAATTGGAAAACAATTAGGTTTAGATCAACATCTCACACCATACAACAAAATAAACTCAGAGTGGTTAAATGACTAGAATTTAATGAAGGAAGCTATAAGTAAATTAGGTGAAGACAGAATAGTATATTTGTCAGATCTTTGGGAAAGGAAAGATTTCAAGACCAAGTAAGAGTTAAAAAAAATTACAAAATTTAAAATAAATAATTTTGAATACATTAAATTAAAAAGGTTTTGTACAAACAAAACCAATGCAACCAAAATTAAAAGGGAATCAAGAAATTGGGGGAAAATCTTTATAACAAAAACCTCTGACAAAGGTCTAATTACTCAAGTTTATAAGGAGCTAAATCAACTGTACAAAAAAATCAAGCCATTTCCCCAATTGATAAATGGGCAAGGCACATGAATAGGCAATTTTCAGGTAAAGAAATAAAAACTATCAATAAGCACATGAAAAAGTGCTCTAAATCTCTAATAATTAGAGAAATGCAAATTAAAATAACTCTGAGATACCACTTCACACCTAACAGATTGTCTAACATGACAGCAAAGGAAAGTAATAAATGTTGGAGGGTATGTGTCAAAATTGGGACATTAATGCATTGTTGGTGTAGTTTTGAAATGATCCAAACATTATGGATGGCAATTTGGAACTATGCCCAAAGGGAGCTAAAACTCTGTCTGCCCTTTAATCCAGCGATAGCACTACTTGGTTTATACCCCAAAGAGATCATAAGGAAAAAGACATGTACAAAAATATTTATAACCACACTCTTTTGGGGGGCAAAAATACTGGAAAATGAGGGGGAATGGCTGAATAAATTGTATCTGTTGGTGATGGAATACTATTGTGCTCAAAGGAATAATAAACTGGAGGAAATCCATGTGAACTGGGATGACCTACAGGAATTGATGCAGAGTGAAAGGATGTAATGGAAGATAATGTGATAGATAGTATGATGATGATGATAAATGTAAGTCACCAGGGACCTGAGAGCCTGTAACTAAAATAGCAGGAGATTTGGAGTTATCAGTGATGAGCAGCCTCAGCTGTGGTGCCCAGTCAATCTCCACTGCTAGCTGTAGGCTCCTTTAAGATGTTGAGTGGGCAGCCCCTCCCTGCTGAAGTAACTACCTTCCTAGTGGGTGAGAGCAGAACCCAGCAGGAAATGGGGCTCAACTTCCTGGTTACAATGACAGCTTGGCTCCCATTTCATAGTAACCTCAACTTATTAATATTCTCTCCCCTCCTCAGTCTCTTTAGCCTAAGTGATGTTGAAGGAATTACAGGAACACAGATTTAGGCTAAGGGATTTATAATAAACTTGAAGGGGAAAACTGAGGTTAGAGGGTTTAAGGTCTTGTGAAGCTATTGCTAGGGCAACTGGCAAGTGTTGGCAATGGACCTAGAAGGTAAGGTCAAGCTGAGGGAACCAGCTCTCAGCCAGTGATGACTTGACACTGGCCTGATGTTATTTGATCCACCAGCTAAACAGATGAAGTTGTTGAGTTGTCTAGGGGATGTCCCTAACCACTAGGCTACTCTAACCTAAGTCCTGCCAACATTCCACAACCCAACCTCCCTTCAACCTCCCTTCAAGCTCCTGGGGTCCCCAAGGGGAATTCAGGGATAGCTGGGTGTCTGGATGAGGTCAAGGAAATCAGAACCCCAAACTTGGGTTTGCAGGGCCTTAAATAGTCACAGACCAACTGTCAGCTGGCACATGGGTGGCACCTGCCAGGCCAGAGTTCCATTCTGCTAACTGACAGGATTGCCTAGGGTAATATTGCAAATGCAAGAAATCTTACGAGGAGAAGAATTACGAGGAGAAGAACCAGGAGAACATTATACACAGAGACTAATACACTGTGGTAAAATAGAATGTAATGTATTTCTGTACTAGCAGCAATGCAATGCCCCAGGAAAATTCTGAGGGACTTATGAGAAAGGAAGCTATCCATATTCAGAGGAAGAACTGTGGGAATAGAAACACAGAAGAAAAACAAACTGCTTGAGAACATGGGTTGATGGGGATATGATTGGGAATGTAGACTCTAAACGACCACCCCAGTGCAATTATCAATAATATGGAAATAGATCTTGATCAATGACATATGTAAAACCCAGTGGATTTGTGCATTGGCTATGGAAGGAGATCAGGGGAGAGAGGGATAGAACATGAATCCCGTAACCAAGAAAAAAATGTTCTAAATTAGTTAATTAAATAAAGATTAAAAAATAATGAAGAAAGAGGCTATCTATCCTAACTTTACACATATTATAAATGAGGAAGTTAAGGTTAAGTTACTTGTTCAGTGACACCCAGGGAACATATGACTGAAGCAGGACTTGAACCCATAGCAGGACACTGACTCCAAGGTCATGAGATCTTCAGAGGCCTGTCCATTAAGTGTTCAGACATGTCAAATTATTAATCAAAAGTCAACACTCTGATCTGGTTACAGTGTTGTAATTAGGTCAAACATCCTGCTCTGGGGGGGAACCATATGTACTTTACTAGTAAGCAAACAGGTTTTCATAGAAGTAGAGTTCATTATATTGCAACTTTAAAATGGATAAACACGTGGGATTATAGCACTGCTGGCCACTTCAGTTTCTGTAGACGCCTACTCTTTAACACAATGATTAACCAAATTACATGTTGCCTCAGTTTCTAAGCAACTACTTGAAATAGCCAAGTTGAAAAAAAATCTATCAGTAATCCTCAATCCTGATAAGTACTTCTGAGACCTCTAGAAACTTGAATCACTTACAAAGGAAAGCAGTTTAAAGGTAAGAAAATCTCAAATCTCCAGGAAACAGTTATTTTAGGATTTAATTCCCATAAATACAGTATACTCCAATCCCAGTGTTTAATTTCCTCATTTAAAATTTATTATTTACTTATTTTTAACATTCTTTTCTTTTTTTAAGATTTTGAGTTCCGAATTCTCTCCCTCCTTCCCATTTCTCCTCCAGTCACTGAGATGACAAACAATATGATTTCAATTATACATGTATAATCATTAAAAACACATTTCTATATTAGTGATATCATAAAGCAAAAAAGTAAAATGAGAAAGTTATACTGCAATTTGTACTCAGAGTTTCAGTTCTTTCTCTGGAGGTGAATTGCATTTTTTTCATCATGAGTCCTTTGCAATTGTCTTGGATCACTATACTAATCAGAGAAACCAAATCTTTCATTGTTGATAATTATGGCATTATTACTGTTTATTGTGTTTAATAATCTCCTAATTCTTCATTTCACTTTGAGAGGAGTTAACCTCCTTTTTCTGAAATGACTCCACCTTGATATTTCTTATATCACAATAGTGCTCTATCACGATTTTATATTACAACTTGTCTAACTATTATTCAAGTAATGAGCATACCCTCAATTTTAAATTCTTTGCCACCACAAAAATAGGTGATATATATATATATATATATATCCTTTTCCTTTTTCTTTAATCATTTTTGGTGTATAGACTTAATTGTGGTGTTGCTGGGTCAAAGGGTCTGCAAAATATTTTTAGCCCTGTGGGGTTAGTACCAAATTGTTTTCCAGAATTCTTGGACCAGATCACCACTCTAACAACAGTTCATTTTCCCTCATTCCCTCCAACATTTTTCATATCTAATAAGTGTGAGGTAGTACCTCAGGTCTGTTTCAACTTACATTTCTCATTTTGTCATATGACGATAGCCCACTTTGATTTCTTCTTTTTAAAACTTCCTGTTCATATCCTCTGACCATTTGCCAATTGGAAAATGGCTCTTATTTTTAGGAATTAGATTCAGTTCTCAAGTTTTTGAGAAAGAAGGTCTTTAATGCAGAAAAATTCTCTAATTTTTAAAAAATAATTCTTCATTCCAAATTCCATGTGAACTAGAATGACTTCCAGGAATTGATGCAGAGTGAAAGAAGCAGAACCAGGAGAACATTGTACACAGAGACTGATACGCTGTGGTAAAATTGAATGTAATGGACTTATGTACTAGAAGCAATGCAATGATCCAGGACAATTCTGAAGGTCTTATGAGAAAGAATGCTATTCACATCCAGAGGAAGAATTGTGGGAGTAGAAACATAGAAGAAAAACAACTGCTTGAACCCTTGGGTTGATAGGGATATGATTTGGGATGTAGACCCTAAACAATCACCCTAGTGCTGTGATGGGCAAACTTTTTAAAGAGGGGGCCAAAGAAAAGGAAATGTTCATCTGTCAGTCTGTTTCTAAGGCAACCCTTTCGAAGTTTCATTATATTGTATCCTACTCATTGTATTCGTCAGATTAGGAATAATGTCCCTGACTGGATAGAACATTTCAGGGAGCTGCATCTGGCCCAAGGGCTGTAGTTTGCCCATCACTGCCCTAATGTAATTATCAATTATATGGAAATATGTCATGATCAATGATACATGTAATACCCAGTGGAATTGTGTGTTGCTATGGGGTTGGGGAGATTGGAGGGTAGGGGAAAAACATGAATCATGCAACCATGGAAAATATCCTTAATTAATTAAATAAAAATGTGTGGCTCAACAAATAAATGAATAAATAAATGATGCTTTGTTCCAAGACAAACTCAGGAATAATATGAACACAACTACAAAACACTTTTCACACAAATAAAACTAGTCCTAAATAACTGGAAAAACATTAATTACTCGTGGCTATGAAGAGTGAGCTAATATAATAAAAATGACAATCCTACCCAAATTAATTTCCATGCCATACCTATCAAATTACCAAAAACTTTTTTTATAAAATTAGAAAAATTTATAATAAATTTAATCTGGAAGATTAAAAGATCAAGAATATCAAGTGAAATAATGAAAAAAGCAAAGGATGGATACCTAGCAGTACCAGATCTTACACTATATTATAAACCAGTTATCATCAAAATAATATGATACTGGCTAAGGGATAGAAGGATGGATTAATGACATAGACTTGGGATAAATGACCTCAGCAATCTAGTGTCTGAAAAACCCAAAGATCCCAGCTTTTGGAAAAGGAACCCACTATTTCATAAATACTACTGGGAAAATTGGAAAATAGAATGAGCAAAATTAGGTGTATATCAACATTCTACATCTTATACTAAGATAAATTCAAAATTGGTATATTACTTAAATATAAATAGGTAAATTATAAATAAATTAGATAGAATAGTATATCTTTCAAATCTTTAGAAAAGGAAAGAAATTAAGAATAAGCAAGAGAAAGAGAACATTACAAAATGTAAAATGAATAATTTTGATATAAAACATAAAAAGTTTTTGTACAAACAAAACCAATGCAACCGAAATTAGAAGGGAAACAACAAACTGGGAGAAATTTACAACAAAAATCTCTGACTAAGATTAAATTTCTCAAATTTATAAAGAATTAAGCCAAATGTACAAGAAATCAAGCCATTCCCTAATTGACAAGTGGTCAAGGGACATGAATAGGCAGTCTACAGATGAAACAATCATAAATAAAAGAATGAAATTATCAATAATCACATGAAAAATGTTCTAAATAGCTACTGATTAGAGAAAAGCAAATCAAAACAATTCTGAGGTCCCACCTCATACCTAGAAGACTGGGCAATATGACAGTAAAGGAAAATATTAAAGTTTGGGGGTATGTGGCAAAATTGAGACACTAGTTCATTATTGGTGGCATCGTGAATTGATCCAATTATTCTGGAAGGTAATTTGGAATTGTGTCCAAAGGGTTTTAAAAGAATGTATGTCCTTTGATCCAGCAATATCACTATTAGGTTTGTACCCTGAAGATAAAATAAAAAAGGGTTGTACAAAAACATCCAAAGTTGAGCTCTTTGTGGACAAAAAGTTGGAAAATGAGGGAATGTCCTGAACAAATTGTGTTATATGGTGGTGATGGAATACTACTGTGATATAAGGAAAGATTAACTGCTTGATTTCTATCTGAACTGGAAAGACCTCCATGAACTGATGTGGAGTGAAATGAGCAGAACCAAGAGAACATTATACACAGAAACTGAAACATTATGAAACAATCAAATGTAATCAAATTTACTACCTGGAACAATGTTATGATCCAGGACAATCCAGAAGGACATATGAGAAAGAATTCTATTCACATCTAAAGAAAGAACTGTGGGAGTAGAAATGCAGAAGAAAAACATATGATTCATCACTTGTTTGTATGTGTATATGATTTGGGGTTTTGGTTTTAAAAAATTACTCTGTTACAAAAATTAATAATATAGAAATAGATATCAAGTGGTAACACATGTATAACCCCATGGGATTGATTGTCGGATCCAGGAGAGGAGGAAAAAAAGGGAGAGAGAGAAAAAGAATCACGTAAACATAGAAAAATATTTAAAAAGGAAAAAAAGAATGCTTCATTATTTATGCAATCTTTTAGCAAAATGTAGTTTCCTGGAATATCTCTTTCAATTAGGTCTAATTTTGCTTTTGCTTTGTCTGAAATCATTACTGCCATCTCTACCTTTTTTTACTTCAGTTGAAACATAATAGATTCTGCTCCAGCTCTTCATTTCAATTCTTTTCTTTCTGTCCCAAGGATGTCTCTTATATGTAATATCCTGTTGGATTTTGGTTTCCAAAACATTATGCTATCTGCTTCCATTTCATTCATTAGATCATCTCATTCACATTCACAGTTATGATCATTAACTTTGCATTTCTCTCCATCCCATTTTGATTTATTTTCCCCTCTCATATTTTTCCACTTCTGAAAAGTATGAAGCTTCCAACCAATGTCTTTCCCAATTTGCCTTCTGCTTTATAATTCCTAATTTCCCTTATCTCTTATCTTCTTCCCTACCTATTTCCCTATTATGTTAGATAATAATTATAATAATTTAGACCCAAATGAGGGTGTATTTATTTTCTTCCATCTTTGAAAAATTTCTTATGAAAATGCAGTTTGAGGATCTATGCAATCCCCTTACCATTTGCCCTCTTCTATAAAATTCTTCCTTATGAACCACTTTTATGTGAGAAAATTTGTTCCTCTTTATCGCTCTCTTCCCTGTTCTTCCAGTGCATTCCTCTTTCTCACCCTATCCCAACATAATTGATTCACACTCTGGTCCTCTGCCTATTTTGACTCCTTTTAACTGCTTTTAATAATGATAAAGTTCTTAGTAGTTACACGTGTCCTATTCCTATTTTGGAATGTAAACTGTTTAACTCAGTGATGAGCAAACTATTCCCCACGGGCCAGATCCAAGGCTGTAGTTTGCCCATCACTGCCTTAAGCAATTCGCTAATCACTATGACCCCCACATCCAGATGTAGTGATTAGGGAATTGCTTAAGTCAGTGATGGGCAAACTAAGGCCTGGATCTGGCCCACTGGGAATAGTTTGCCCATCATGATTTAACTCCATTGAATCTCCTTTGATTAATCTTTCATGTTTACATTTTTATGTCTCTTAAATTTTCTGTTTGAATATCAAATTTTATATTTAAATCTAGTCTTTTCCATCAGTAATGTTTAGAAGTGCTGTATTTCATTAAATATCCTTTTAACTCTAGAAGAACTATACTCATTTTTGCTTGATAGGTTATTATAGGTTGTAATCCTAGTTCCTTTGCCCTCTGGAATATCATTTTCCCAAGCCTTTGTTCCTTTAACATAAAAGGTACTAAATCTTACATGATCCTAAATGTGACTCCATGATATTTGAATTTTTTTCTGACTATTGGCAATATTTTCTCCTTGATCTGAGAGCTCTGGAATTTGATTCTGATATTCCTGAAAGTTTTCATTGGAATCTCTTTCAAGAAGTAATCAATAGATTATTTCTATTTTATCCTTTAGGTCAGTGATGGCGAAACTTTTAGAGATGGAATACCTGGCCTAGCCCCAACCCTAACCCCAGATGGAGTGTCATGCCCTCCCCCTCAGAGACCTTGTACCATGTTCTACCCCCTCACTGAGTACCTGGGCATACCTGCCCCCCCCAACTCATAAAGAGGAGGGAGAAAGCTCTCCCATTCGACTGCTGGGCAGAGGGGTGGGTGAAATGAGGAATGTTCTCCACCAGTGTAGGGAGGAGGAAGGGAGTGACCAGAACACTCTGCTCCCCTCCAGCTTTGCAACCTGTGAACCACCCACCTTACCCTCTATGCAGTCCCACTGGGCTACTGGGTAGAGGGGGAGGGGATGGGAAAAATGTCATCAGGCAGAGTGGAAATGGGGAGGGGAGCAGTTCTGCCTTAGTCCCTCTACCTTTCTAGTAATAAACTCAAGGGTAGTTGGAGAGGGCAGTGCATATGCTCACAGAGATTCTTCTGCATGCAGTCTTTGGGACCCATACCATAGGATTACCATCACTGTTCTAGGTCTAAGATATCATGACAGTGTTTATTTTTTATAATTTCTTAAAATATGATGTCAAGACTCTCTTTTTTTAATATTATGGCCCACATATTGTCTAATAACAGATCTGTTATCTCTCCTCAACCTATTTTTAGGTAATTTCTTTTTTCCAATGAGATATTTTTCATTTTCTCCAATTTTTAAAATTCTATTTATTTAATTTTATTGTTTCTTGAAGTCTTATGGAGTTGGTTTTTTTAATTTTTTAATTTTTTCCATGGTTACATGATTCTTATTGTGTTCTTCTCTTCTTCCCTCCCCACTCCCAGAGTTGACAAGCAATTTTGCTGGGTTATACATATATTATCACTCAAATCCTATTTCCATATTATACATTTTTGTAATATAGTAATCTTTTAAAACCCAAACTCTAAGTCATATATCTATATAAACAATTGATAAGTCATATGTTTCTTCTGGATTTCTACTGTCACAATTCTCTCTCCAGATGTGGATAGCATTTTTTTTCTCATAAATCCTTTGGAATTGTCCTGTATCATTGCAATGCTACTAGTAGCAGAGTCTTACATTTGATTGTCCCACAGTGTTTCAGTTACTGTGTATAATGTTCTCCTGGTTCTATTCATTTTACTCCACATCAGTTAATGGAAGTCTCTCCAGTTCATACAGAAATCAATCACTTTGTCATTCCTTATAGCAAAAGTATCCCATCACCATCATATACCACAATTTGTTCAGCCATTTTCCAATTGAGGGACACCCTCATTTTCCAATTTTTTTGCCACACAAAATGCAGTTATAAATATTTGTGAACAAATAGAACCTTTCCCATTTCTTTAACTCTTTGGGATACAAACCAAGTAGTGGTATTGCTGAATCAAAGGACATGCATTCTTCTAAAACTCTTTGGGAATAATTCATAGTTTTATTTTAAAGCTGTTTATTGGGAGAGTTCAGCTAGGTCTCCACTTATACTCCATTCTTTTGATTTTGCCTATACAGTCTCTTTCAAAATTATACGTAAACTTTCAGTGATATCTTGTTTTATAGCACACTCACTTTTGCATTCTTCATTTCTTTTATTTTCTTTAATTTTTTTTCCTTTCATTTTTTTCTTAAACTCCTACGTTCTGTTTTAAAATCAATACTGTATATTGGTTCTAAGGCAGAAGAGTGGTAAGGGCTAAGCAATGGGGGTTAAGTGACTTGCCCAGGATGACATTGCTAGAAATGTCTGAGGCCAGATTTGAACGCAGGACTTCCCATCTCTGGGCCTGGCTCTTAACCCACTGAGCCACCCTGCTGCCCCCTTTATTTCTTTTTAAAAGACTGAAATCAGAAAAGATTTTCCCTTTTCATATGCTTGGAACAATTTCATATCCTTGCATATGCCAAATTCAATGGATGACAGATAAAGGAGGTTAAAGCTGTATTTATGTGAGCTGCTCCAAATTTCTTCTTACTCTGTTGTGTCAATTACCAGTTCAACTTATAGAGAAACCTTTTATACACAATCCAAAAATGTGTAACAATTAATTATGAAACCTGCTTCATTCAGCTTCCCTTAAATTCTTCTCTACTGACTCAACAGGATATAGAAGGAAACCTGGCTTCTATTCTATTGGTGTATCAGTTCCATAGAGAAATGGGAATAATAACAGTATCTTCCTGTCAACGTTGCTGTAAGCTGCAAATATTGTTTTAAAATGCTCAGCATCACTTGGTTTATACCCCAAAGAGATAATAAGACAAAGACTTGTACAAAAATATTTATTGCTGCACTCTTTGTGGTGGCAAAAAATTGGAAAATGAGAGAATGTCTTTCAATTGGGGAATGACTGAACAAACTGTGGTATCTGTTGGTAATGGAATACTATTGTGTTCAAAGGAATAAAGAACTGGAGGAATTCCATGTGAAATGGAATGACCTCCAGAAATTGATGCAGAGTAAAAGGAACAGATCCAGGAGAACATTGTACACAGAGACAGATACACTGTGATACAATCGAACATAACAGACTTCTCTACTAGCAGTAATGCAAGAATCCAGAGCAAGGCTGAGGGACTTATGAGAAAGAAAACTAGCCACATTCAGAGGAAGAACTGTGGGAGGAAAAAGACAGAAGAAAAACAACTGCTTGAACACATGGGCTGATGGGGATATTATTGGGGATGTAGACACTAAATGATAACTCTAGTTCAACTATCAATAATATGGAATTAGATCTTAATCAATGATGCATGTAAAACCCAATGGAAATGTGTGTCGGCTAAGGGGGTTAGGGGCGTTTGGGGGAGAGGGAAAGAACATAAAACATATAATTATTGGAAAATATTCAAAATAAAATTTTAAAAAAAGAATATCACAGACTCTCTGGTCCAATTCCCACATTTTACAGATGAGAAAACTGAGCCCCATGGAATTTATGGGACTTTCCCAAGGTCACATAAGTAGCAAACCTCAGAGGCAAAATTTGAATCCAGGATATCAATGCAACCTAGATAATGTGAGACTGAGATTGCAGAGTGGAATTCTAGCTTCAGAGAGGGGGTCAGGCCACAGTTCAGAATTCCATTGGGCCCCCTGAGAATTCCACTCTGCAATCTCAATCTCCCAATGACAATATATTTTTAAAAGAAGTAAGAAATAGAAATTAGATTACTATAAAATTAGAATGAATTAGAATCCTATGAATGTAGACTCAATTAAAAACTTTAAATAAAAAAGAAAGATGTGCTGAGACTTAATCATATGAATGTAAAATTGGTTAAAAAGAAAGAAGGAAAAAAGTGGAAAATGTAGTTCAAGTTAGAGAAACAAAAAAATTCAAAAGCTTAGAGAGCATGTAGAGACTTTAAGTCCATTTATTCTGAATACTTTATTCTAATAGGAACTGAGAAAGGACTGGACATGGAAAATAATGAAAAAAAATCTCATTAAAATAAACTTACCTATGCCTTAGACAAGAATTGAGGAATTTCTCATGTGGAAATGATATCAGACTATCTGGGCACAATCTTTTTGTTGACTATTTAAAACAAAGATCAAAATAATTATCAAATTAAAATAAAGCAATATAAATCTATGACATATATATATATACATAATAAAATTAATATATAAGGAAGAGACCCAAAAATAATTATTATAGTTTAAACCTGACTTTTTCAGATGAACAACTGATGCTAAAAAATAAGAAATGGAAAAAAAGCAAGTATGTTGACCTTGATTATAATCATTTTCTAAAAAAGTTTAACTGATATAAAAAGATTACCATAATGAGGAGGCCAAAATAACCCCTCAAACTACATCAGCAAGCAAAACTTTATCTTCTTGTGAGTCAGAGAGAAACTGCGACCAAAGACAAAATGGATTTAGACAGCAAACTCATTTATAAAACACTTCGGAGGAGAATGATTAAGATGGGTAAAGCCTAATAACATCATAAAACAATGTAAATGAAAACAAGTCTACAGATAACTTGACATGAGACTCAATTGATCTGTATAATTTCTAAAGTATTAATAGATTAAACCTTCCACAGATCAGCAAATTATGTCTGTCTGACTTGATAGCTTTGGAGACCTCCTCTCTGTCAAGATGTCCAATCCTGTGCCAGAAGGCACAAAATCCTACTGCAAAAGAAGTAGAAGTTAGTGCTTTATGGATTCATTTCTATTTTACTCTATTGTTTTAAAGTAAAATGTCCTTATAATGAAAGTCACAGGTAGGAAATTTTGCATTGATTCTCCCTATCCTACCATCGTGGAAAGGCTATATCCTTCTCAAGTCCCACTTAATTAGGAATTATGGGGACTAATATAAGTGAAATAAGAAAATTATATCAATAAATAATGCCTCATGTGCATATATTCTCTCTTTCATGGAAAATCTGACTGGGCTTAAAACGTGCATGACCTTTTGCCATTTCGTATCTGCTTCCTTACCTGTAAACTGGGAAGGCAAGTTACATGATCAATAAGGATACTTGCAGCCCAAATCATCTAAAATGTCACTCACCTCAGAAGTCATGTTCTCTATATGTTTAAAATATAGAAAGATGGAGAATGGAAGGAGCTACTTTTGCCAGGGTTTGGTAAAGAAAAAGAGTTGTCCATGCGAATGATCTTTAGCATCAGTTTCTCAGCAGTTATACAACTAACCCCATGAACTAAGAGCAGAATACAGGAAATTTTCGCGAATGCTACAAACACCTACACTTAATTCAAATTGCTCACTTATTATTTCAAACTGTGTATAGAAGTGTATGTCACTTACCAGGGAGGTGTATGAATGGTTTAGCAACATGCCATTCTACCCAGTACTTAGCTTTAGAGGCAAATATGCCACAAGCATATAATAATGCATATTATTGCCCCTAATGGCTCTCCCAAATTATTTCCTCTTAAATTCCTTATACTCCTGTTAAGTGAAAAGGGGAGGACCACAAGTCCTAGAGTCAGCATGATTTGACTTGGTTGCTGCAATTGAACTTTTCATTATAAACTCCAAAATGTTTAGTCAATATTATAAAATCCATTTTTAAACAATTAACTACCTGAGAAAAGCAGGTAGTTCATAATTGTGGTAGAAATATAGTTACAGTAAGTTTGGCAAGTAGCATGCACAGGTATAATAAGGAAGATAAATAGATTAAACTACTGTAGAAGTTTGGTTTTGATGATTTTGACATTCTTCTGTTAGTAAAATATTGTATATATTTGTTGCGGAGTTAAAGTATCTCAAGATATAAATTGAAAGCAGAGGTTATTACACTGTTTGTCTTTGTATCCCTAGCAAATTACATAGTGTCCGGCAAGTGGTAAGCATTGTATAAGTGTTTGTTGATTGACCAATTGATGTAGTGGATAGAAAATTTCCTGATTGGGATTAAGAAAAAAACCTGGTTCATAACTTACTGCTGAAGTTTACTAGCTATATGACATGGAAAAGTCAGGAAGCATTTATTGTCTATTTAATGGTAGATACTGCTCTAACCACCCTACTTACAAAGAAAGACAAAAGGCAGTCACTGCTTTTAAAGAATTCACCATGTAAAGGGGAAGACAAAATGAGCATGACTATACAGAAACAAGATATATATGGGATAAATTGGAGATAAGAAATAAAGGGAAAACATTAGTATTAAAGGAAATTGGGAAAGGAATTCTGTTTAAGATAACATTTTAGCTGAGATTTTAAGGAGGCCAGAGAATCCAAAAGGCAGAAATTAGGGTGAGGGTACTCTCTCAAGCATTATAAGAACCGTGAATAAAAATGACTGCATTCTGAAGATGGAATGCTTCGTGTGAAAAACTAGGAGGTCAGTTTTACCAGGTAACAAATTATGTGGTGAAGAGTGGGATGTACAGCAAAGTATAAGAAAACTGGAAAGGTGGGAGGGAAGCAAATTATAAAGGTCTTTGAGTGACAGATTTTATATGTTATCCTAAAGATGAAAAAGGAACAACGGGAGTTTGAATGGGGGGATTGATATATTCAAAGTAATTTGGCAGCTAAAAGAGGATGGATTGGAATAGGAAGAGAGCTGAGGCAGAAAGACCAAGTAGTAAACTATTACAATAGTCCAGGAGTAAGGTGATGACAGTGTCAGAGAAAAGAAGGTGGAGTATACAGGAAATGATACCAAGGTAAAATCGACAGCTCTTGGTTAACAGATAGGATATGGGGAGTGAGAAAGTGAGGAGCTGAAGATAAAAACTAGCTTGCGAGTCTGGATGACTAGGAGAATGGCAGCACTCTCAGCATTAATAGGAAAGTTTAGAATTTAGATGGGAGAGGATTTTGGGGAAGAAAAATGAGTTCAGTTTTGGAGATGTGTTTAAGATTTCTATGGGTCTTGCAATTTGACCTGCTTAATAAGCAACTGAAGAGGTAAAGAGAAAGATTAAGATCTGATAAGGATCTGACAATCGTGGAGATAGAAATCATATTTGAAAACAAGCAAGTGATGAGATGTGAAGTAATATAGAGGAAAACAAACAAAGGGTCAAGCACAGAATACTAAGGGGTGCCCTCTTTTGTGTACTTGATCTTAACAAAGATCCACCAAAGAAAAATGAGAAGGTGAGGTCAGATAGGTAGGAAAAGAACCAGGATTGAATAGTGTCACAGAAACTAACAGAAAAAAGGATGATGAAAAGAGGGTGATCATAGTACTAAAGATTAGATAAATAAATAATTTTTACTGATGAAATACAGATTTTCACTCAGACCTATTCCAAAATCTCTTTCAAGGGTTCGGATGAGTCTATATCTGGACAACTCATTAGACTGTAAAATTATGTATCTCCCATACATTTGGGGGATCTTTTTATTACAATGGCCTGATATTGATGCTAATTTGTCAGCCTCCACTTCCGTCAGGTGATAATCATCATTTCAGACTATAGTTTTCATGTAGAACACACAGCATTTTTTCATTAAGTTTTATATTAATTTTTTTGTTCTTCCTGTGTGACTCCTAAGCAATCAAAAGAAACATTTTTCTAATGCAGATTCATAATTCATTCCTGAAAGAGCTTAGTTATTTAGGTACAGATATGGACCTGAGAAGTGGCTGAGAACAAAGTTTATATAATAACAATATATTTGCTTAGTACTTTATCATTTACACATTCTTTCATGCCTATAATCTGTTCGTTATGACTACCTTTTGAGATAGTTTGGGTAGATGTTATTAGTTCCATTTTAAGACACTGGGAGTTTGAAAAGTTAGTATTTCCTAAAAGACAGTACTGGAAGCCTGGACTTGAGGAAGGAGGTAGCTAAGTTCCCCTTTCTGGGATGTTATGGAGAATGTTCAGTCTCCCTGACAGATGCTACTAAGATCTGGAGGTTTATCTCACTTTTTTAATTCATCATCAGAAAGAGGCTCTTTATTTGATATTTTTATTGAATTTCTTTTTTGTAATTTCATATTTGAATTTTTTATTCCTTAATTTTCAAATTTTCAAATTTAGTGATTCATGCACAATCTATACCACATTGTTCACTGTCTTAGGGAATGAGGAGTAGAGGGAAAGGAAAGAATTTGGAACTCATAATTTTACAAGAATGTTAAAATTGTCTTTACATGTAAAACTGAAGAAATCATCAAAAAGATATTTGGTGATAACTTGCTGTACTGGGATTCAAGGGAAACTGTGCTGGATATGGAGTTAGTTATCCTGTGCTCAACTTCTAGTTCCTACTGCTTCTGTAACTTTGGGGGGAATCACTTAAACTCTATGAGCTTCATTGTAGTTTTTTGTTTGTTTGGTTTTTTTTTGTTGTTTTTTTTTTGTTTGTTTGGTTTTTTTTTTGGTGTGTGTGTGTGTGGGTAAAATAAATGAGTCAGAAAAAATAAACTCCTTTCCAGACTTAAATCTACTAAACCTTGATCCTGTCTTAGTGGTTCAATGCAGAGGTATCTTGCTCCAACTATCAAGATCATAGTTTTAGTGGATAGAGAGCCAAGTCTAGAAACAGGAGGTCCTGGGTTCAAATTTGTGTGACCCTGGGCAAGTCACTTAATCCTCATTGCTTAGCCCTAACCACTCTTCTGCCTTGGAACCAATATACGGTATTGAATCTAAGAAGGAAGGGAAGCTTGTTTTAGTTTGTTAGATTGGTTTTGTTGATGTTGTTGTTTAAGCTACATATTAATTGTCAGAGAGACCCCAGACATTTCTTGTGATTCATAGCTTTGGACTAATCACATGTTCTCCACTCTAAGAGAGTTCACACTGTTATTTTCCCCTTTATAAGGAATATTTCTCTCTCTGTCTCTGTCTCTGTCTCTGTGTCTCTGTCTCTGTCTCTCTCTGTCTCTGTGTCTCTGTCTCTGTCTCTCTCTCTGTCTCTGTCTCTCTCTCTGTCTCTCTCTCTCTCT